>NW_026048462.1:7212543-7513065 GCF_023864345.2 Schistocerca serialis cubense
ACTACTCCTTCTAAAACGAGTAACGTTTCTATGGAAAGGACAAGATTTTCTTTTGGGATACGAGTATCTCCTTTCCCATGCACTATTCCTTCTCTACTGCATCCCTCGCTCACTCACATTGACGAATTAACAGAGAAATTGCGTCGCTATAAAATACTATGGGTTCTAAGGCTTCTACTCCTAAATCGAGTGACGTTTGTATGGAAACGACAGGATTTTCTTTTGAAATACGAGTATCTCCTTTCCCGAAGCACTATTCCTCCTTTGCTGCATTCCTCGCTCCGTCACATTGATGAATTTACACAGGAATTGCGTTGCTATGAGGTACAATGGGTTCTATGACATCTCCTTCTAAATCGGGTAACGTTTATATGGAATCGACAGGATTTTCTTTTGGGATACGAGTATCTTCTTTCCGATGCACCATTCCTTCTTTACTGCATACCTGACTCCCTCACACTGACGAATTAACACAGAAATTGCGGCGCTATGGAACACTATGTGTTCTAAGACATTTCCTTCTAAATCGAGTAACGTTTGTATGGAAGCGACAGGATTTTCTTTTGGGATATGACTATCTCCTTACGGTTCACTATTCCTTCTTTACTACATCCCTCGCTCCCTCACATTGACGAATTAACACAGAAATAGCGTCGCTATGAAATACCATGAGTTCTGTGAGTTCTCTTAAATCGAGAAACGTTTCTATGGAAGCCACAGATTTTTCATTTGGGATACGACTATCTCCTTACCGATGCTCTACTCCTTCTTTACTGCATCCCTAGCTCCCTCACATTGACAAATTAACACAGAAATTGCGTCGCTATGAAATACAATGGGATCTGTGACTTTTCATTCTAAATCGAGTAACGTGTCTATGGAAATGAATGGATTTTCTTTTGGGATACGAGTATCTCCTTTCCCAATGCACAATTCCTTCTTTACTGGATCCCTGGCTCTCTCTTATTGACGAATTAACACAGAAATTGTGTCGCTATGAAATACTATGGGTTCTATGACTTTTCATTCTAAATCTAGTAACGTGTCTATGGAAAGGACTGGATTTTTCTTTTGGGATACGCCTATCTACTTTCCGATGCACTATTCCGTCTTTACTGCATCCCTCGCTTCCACACATTGACGAATTAACACAGAAATTGCATCGCTATTAAACACTATGGGTTCTATGACTTCTCCTTCTAAATCGAGTACCGTTTCTATGGAAACGACAGGATTTTATTTTGGGGTACTAGTATTTCATTTCCGATGCAGTATTCCTACTTAACTGCATCTGTCGCTCCCTCACCTTGACGAATTAACACAGATATAGCGTCGCTAAGAAATGCTATGTGTTCTATGACTTCTGCTTGGAAATCGAGTAACGTGTCTATGGAAAAGACATGATCTTCTTTTGGGATACGAGTAACTCCTTTCCGATGCACTATTCCTTTTTTACTGCATCACTCGCTCCCTCACATTCACGAATTAACACAGAAGTTGCGTCGCTATGAAATTCCATGGGTTCTATGACTTCTCCTTCTAAATCGAGTAACTTTTCTATGGAAACGACTGACTTTTCTTTTGGGCTAAGAGTATTTCGTTTCCCGATGCACCATTCTCTCTTTACTGCATCCCTGGCTCCCTCTTATTGACGATTTAACACAGATATTGCGTCGCTATGAAATACTATGGGTTCTATGACTTATCCTTCTAAATCTAGTAACGTGTCTATGTAAAGGAATGGATTTTTCTTTTGGGATACGCCTATCTCCTTTCCGATGCACTATTCCGTCTTTACTGCATCCCTCGCTCCCTCACATTGTCGAACTAACACAGAAATTTAGTCGCTATGAAATACTATGGGTTCTATGACTTCACCTTCTAAATCGAGTAACGTTTCTGTGGAAATGACTGGATTTTCTTTTGGGATACGAGTATCTCCTTTCCCGATGCACAATTCCCTCTTTACTGCATCCCTGGCTCCCTCTTATTGACGAATTAACACAGAAATTGTATCGCTATGAAATACTATGCGTTCTATGACTTTTCATTCTAAACCGAGTAACGTGTCTATTTAAAGGACAGCATTTTTCTTTTGGGATACGCCTATCTCCTTTCCGAAACACTATTCCGTCTTTACTGCATCCCTCGCACCCTCACATTGTCGAATTATCACAGAAATTGCGTCGCTAAGGAGTACTATCAGTTCTATGACTTCTCCTTCTTAATCGAGTAACGTTTCTATGGAATCGACAGGATTTTGTTTTGGGATACGAATATCTCCTTCCCGATGCACTATACCTTCTTTACTGCATCCCTCGCAACCTAACATTGACGTATTGTCACAGAAATTGCGTCGCTATGAAATTCCATGGGTTCTATGACTCCTCCTTCTAAATCGAGTAACGTTTCTATGGAAACTACAGGATTTTCTTTTGGGATACGACTATCTCCTTTCCGAGGCATTATTCCTTCTTTACTGCATCCCACGCTCCCTCAAATTGACGAATTAACACAGATATTTCGTCGCTATGGAATTCTATGTGTTGTATGACTTCTCCTTCTAAGTCGAGTAGCGTCTCTATGGAAACGAAAGGATTTTCTTTTGGATACGGATATCACCTTTCCCATGCACTATTCCTTCTCTACTGCAACCCTCGCAACCTAACATTGTCGAATTAACACAGAGATTGCGTCGCTATGAAATACTTTGGGTTCTATGACTTCTACTTCTAAATCGAGTAACGTTTCTACGGAAATGACTGGATTTTCTTTTGGGATACGAGTATCTCCTTTCCCGATGCACTATTCCCTCTATACTGCATCCCTGGCTCCCTCTTATTGACGAATTAACACAGATATAGCGTCGCTATGAAATGCTATGTGTACTATGACTTCTGCTTCGAAAACGAGTAACGGGTCTGTGGAAATGCCTGGATTTTCTTTTGGGATACGAGTATCTCCTTTCCCGATGCACTATTCCTTCTTTACTGCATCCCTCGCTCCGTCACATTGACGAATTTACACAGAAATTGCGTTGCTATGAAATACAATGGGTTCTATAACATCTCCTTCTAAATCGGGTAACGATTATTTGGAATCGACAGGATTTTCTTTTGGGATACGAGTATCTCCTTTCCGATGCACTATTCCTTCTTTACTGCTTCCCTCGCTTCCACACATTGACGAAATAACACAGAAATTGCAAAGCTATGAAACACTATGGGTTCTATGACTTCTCCTTCTAAATCGAGTACCGTTTCTATGGAAACGACAGGATTTTATTTTGGGGTACGATTATTTCATTTCCGATGCAGTATTCCTACTTAACTGCATCCCTCGCTCCCTCACCTTCACGAATTTACACAGAAATTGCGTTGCTATGAAATACAATGGGTTCTTTAACATCTCCTTCTAAATCGGGTAACGTTTATTTGGAATCGACAGGATTTTCTTTTGGGATACGAGTATCTCCTTTCCGATGCACTATTCCTTTTTTACTGCATCACTCGCTCCCTCACATTGACGAATTAACACAGAAGTTGCGTCGCTATGAAATTCCGTGGGTTCTGTGACTTCTCCTTCAAAATCGAGTAACGTTTCTATGGAAACGACTGACTTTTCTGTTGGGCTACGAGTATTTCGTTTCCCGATGCACTATTCTCTCTTTACTGCATCCCTCGCTCCCTCTTATTGACGATTTAACACAGATATTGCGTCGCTATGAAGTACTATGGGTTCTATGACTTATCCTTATAAATCGAGTAACGTGTCCATGTAAAGGACAGGATTTTTCTTTTGGGATACGCCTATCTCCTTTCCGATGCACTATTCCGTCTTTACTGCATCCCTCGCTCCCTCACATTGTCGAACTAACACAGAAATTAAGTCGCTATGAAATACTATGGGTTCTATGACTTCACCTTCTAAATCGAGTAATGTTTCTGTGGAAATGACTGGATTTTCTTTTGGGATACGAGTATCTCCTTTTCCGATGCACAACTCCCTCTTTACTGCATCCCTGGCTCCATCTTATTGACGAATTAACACAGAAATTGTGTCGCTATGAAATACTATGCGTTCTATGACTTTTCATTCTAAACCGAGTAATGTGTCTATTTAAAGGACAGGATTTTTCTTTTGGGATACGCCTATCTCCTTTCCGAAGCAATATTCCGTCTTTACTGCATCTATCGCACCCTCACATTGTCGAATTATCACAGAAATTGCGTCGCTAAGGAGTACTATCAGTTCTATGACTTCTCCTTCTTAATCGAGTAACATTTCTATGGAATCGACAGGATTTAGTTTTGGGATACGAATATCTCCTTTCCGATGCACTATACCTTCTTTACTGCATCCCTCGCAACCTAACATTGACGTATTGTCACAGAAATTGCGTCGCTATGAAATTCCATGGGTTCTATGACATCTCCTTCTAAATCGAGTAACGTTTCTATGGAAACTACAGGATTTTCTTTTGGGATACGACTATCTCCCTTCCGAAGCATTATTCCTTCTTTACTGCATCCCACGCTCCCTCAAATTGACGAATTAACACAGATATTTCGTCGCTATGGAATTCTATGTGTTGTATGACTTCTCCTTCTAAGTCGAGTAGCGTCTCTATGAAAACGAAAGAATTTTCTTTTGGATACGGATATCGCCTTTCCGATGCACTATTCCTTCTTTACTGCATCACTCGTTCCTCACTATGACGAATTAACACAGAAGTTGCGTCGCTATGAAATTCAATGGGTTCTATGATTCCTCCTTCTAAACAGAGTAACGTTTCTATGGAAACTATAGGATTTTCTTTTGGGATACGACTATCTCCCTTCTGAAGCATTATTCCTTCTTTACTGCATTCCTCGCTCCCTCAAATTGACGAATTAACACAGAAATTGCCTCGCTATGAAATACTATGGGTTCTATGACTTATACTTCTAAGTCCAGTACCGTTTCTATGGAAATGACAGTATTTTCTTTTGGGATACGAGTATCTCCTTTCCCGATGCACTATTCCCTCTTTACTGCATCCCTGGCCCCGTCTTATTGACGAATTAACACAGAAATTGTGTCGCTATGAAATACTATGGGTTCTATGACTTTTCATTCTAAATCGAGTAACGTGTCTATGGAAATGACACGATTTTTCTTTTGGGATACGCCTATCTCCTTTCCGATGCACTATTCCGTCTTTACTGCATCCCTCGCTTCCTCACATTGTCGAATTAACACAGAAATTGCGTCGCTATGGAGTACTATCAGTTCTATGACTTCTCCTTCTTAATCGAGTAATATTTCTATGGGAACGACAGGATTTTCTTTTGGGATACGAATATCTCCTTTCCGATGCACTATACATTCTTTACTGCATCCCTCGCTACCTATCATTGACGTATTAACAAAGAAATTGCGTCCCTATGAAGTACTATGGGTTCTACGACATCTCCGACTAAATCGAGTTACGTTTCTATGTAAACGACAGGATTTTCTTTTGGGATACGAGTATCTCCTTTCCGATGCACGATTCCTTCTTTACTGCATCCCTTGCTACCTAACATTGACGAATTAACACAGAAATTGCGTCGGCATGAAATACTATGGGTTCTGTGACTTCTCCTTCTAAATCGAGTAACGTTTCTATGGAAAGGACTGGATTTTCTATTGGGATACGAGTAACTCCTTTCCGATGCACTATTCCTTCTCTACTGCATCCCTCGCTCACTCACAATGACGAATTAACAGAAAAATTGCGTCGCTATGAAATACTATAGGTTCTATGCCTTCTACTTCTAATTCGAGTAACGTTTGTATGGAAACGACAGGATTTTCTTTTGGGATACGAGTATCTCCTTTCCCGATGCACTATTCCTTCTTAACTGCATCCCTCGCTCCGTCGCATTGACGAATTTACACAGATATTGCGTTGCTATGAAATACAATGGGTTCTATGACATCTCCTTCTAAATCGGGTAACGTTTATATGGAATCGACAGGATTTTCTTTTTTGATACGAGTATCTTCTTTCCGATGCACTATTAGTTCTGTACTGCATCCCTCGCTTCCACACATTGACGAATTAACACAGAAATTGCGTCGCTATGAAATACTATGGGTTCAATAACTTCTCTTTCTAAATCGAGTACCATTTCTATGGAAACGATAGGATTTTATTTTGGGATACGAGTATTTCATTTCCGATGCAGTATTCCTACTCAACTGCATCTCTCGCTCCCTCACCTTGACGAATTAACACAGATATAGCGTCGCTATGAAATGCTATGGGTTCTATGACATCTGCTTCGAAATCGAGTAACGTGTCTTTGGAAAGGACAGGATTTTTCTATTGGGATACGCCTATCTCCTTTCTGATGCACTATTCCGTCTTTACTGCATCCCTCGCTCCCTCACATTGTCGAGTTAACACAGAGATTAAGTCGCTATGGAGTACTATCAGTTCTATGACATCTCCTTCTTAATCGAGTAACGTTTCTACGGAAACGACAGGATTTTCTTTTGGGATACGAATATCTCCTTTCCGATGCACTATACATTCTTTACTGCATTCCTCGCTACCTAACATTGACGTATGAACAAAGAAATTGCGTCCCTATGAAATACCATGGGTTCTATGATATCTCCGACTAAATCGAGTTACGTTTCTATGGAAACGACAGGATTTTCTTTTGGGATACGAGTATCTCCTTTCCGATGCACGATTCTTTCTTTACTTCATCCCTCACTACCTAACATTGACGAATTAACACAGAAATTGCGTCGCTATGAAGTACTATGTGTTCTACGACTTCTCCTTCTAAATCGAGTAACGTTGCTATGGAAGGAACAGGATTTTCTTTTGGGATACGAGTATGTTCTTTCCGATGCACTATTCCTTCTCTACTGCATCCCTCGCTCCCTCACATTGATGAATTAACACAGAAATTGCGTTGCTATGAAATACAATGGGTTCTATTACATCTCCTTCTAAATCGAGTAACGTTTATATGGAATCGACAGAATTTTCTTTTGGGAGACGAGTATCTCCTTTCCGATGCATTATTCCTTCCTTATTGCATCCCTAGCTCCCTCACACTGACGAATTAACACAGATATTGCGGCACTATGAAATACTATGTGGTCTATGACATTTCCTTCTCAATCGAGTAACGTTTCTATGGAAGCGACAGGATTTTAATTTGGGATACGACTATCTCCTTACCGTTGCATTATTCCTTCTTTACTGCATCGCTCGCTCCTTCACATTGACAAATTAACACTGTAATTGCGTCGCTATGAAATACTATGCGCTCTGTGACTTCTCCGTCTATATCGAGTAACGTTTCTATGGAAACGACAGGATTTTCTTTCGGAATACGAGTATCTCCTTTCCGATGCACCATTCCTTTTTTTCTGCATCATTCGCTCCCTCACATTGACGAATTAACACAGAAGTTGCGGCGCTATGAAATTCCACGGGTTCTATGACTTCTCCTTCCAAATCGTGTAAGTTTCTATGGAAACTACAGGATTTTCTTTTGGGATACGACTATCTCTCTTCCGATGCATTATTCCTTCTTTACTGCATCCCTCGCTCCCTCACATTGACGAATTAACACAGAAAGTGCGTCGGTATGGAATACTAGGGGTTCTATGGCTTTTCCTTCTAAATCGTGTAACGTTTCTATGGAAAAGGAAAGATGTTCTTTTTGGATACGACTATCTCCTATCCAATGCACTATTCCTTCACTACTGCATCCCTCCCTGCCTCACATTGTCGAATTAACTCAGAAATTGTGTCGCTATGGAATACTATCGGTTCTATGACTTCTCCTTCTTAATCGAGTAACGTTTCTATGGAAACGACAGGACATTCTTTTGGGATACGAATATCTCCTTTCCGATGGACAATTTCTTCTTTACTGCATCCCTCGCTACCTAACGTTGAAGCATTAACACATAAATTGCGTCCCTATGATATACTATGGGATCTATGACATCTACTTCTAAATCGAGTAACGTTTCTATGGAAACGACTGTATTTTCTTTTGGGATACGAGTACCTCGTTTCCCGATGCACTATTCCCTCTTTACTGCATCCCTCGCTCCCTCTTATTGACGATTTAACACAGATATTGCGTCGCTATGTAATACTATGGGTTCTATGACTTCTCCTTCTAAATCGAATAACGTGTCTATGGAAGGGACATGATTTTTGTTTTGGGATACGCCTATCTACTTTCCGATGCACCATTCCGTCTTAACTGCATCCCTCGCTCCCTCACATTGTCGAATTAACACAGAAATTAAGTCGCTATGGTGTGCTATCAGTTCTATGACTTCTCCTTCTTAATCGAGTAACGTTTCTATGGAAACGACACGATTTTCTTTTGGGATACGAATGTCTCCATTCCGATGCACTATACCTTCTTTACTGCATCCCTCACTACCTAACATTGACGTATTAACAAAGAAATTGCGTCCCTTTGAAATACTATGGGTTCTATGGCATCTCCTTCTCAATCGAGTAACGTTTCTACGGAAACGACACGATTTTCTTTTGGGATACGAGTATCTCCTTTCCGATGCACGATTCCTTCTTTACTGCATCCCTCACTACATAACAATGACGAATTAACACAGAAATTGCGTCGCTATGAAATACTATGGGTTCTATGACTTCTCCTTCTAAATCGAGTAACGTTTCTACGGAAACGACAGGATTTTCTTTTGGGATACGAGTGTCTCCTTTCCGATGAACTATTGCTTTTTTTCTGCATCACTCGCTCCCTCACATTGTCGAATTAACACAGAAGTTGCGTCGCTATGAAATTCCACGGGTTTGTGACTTCTCCTTCTAAATCGAGTAACGTTTCTATGGAAACTACAGGATTTTCGTTTGGGATACGACTATCTCCTTTTCGATGCACTATTCCTTCTTTACTGCATCCCTCGCTACCTAACGTTGACGTATTAACACAGAAATTGCGTCCCTATGAAATACTATGGGATCTATGACCTCTACTTCTAAATCGAGTAACGTTTCTGTGGAAACGACCGGATTTTCTATTGGGATACGATAATCTCCTTTTCGATGCACTATTCCTTCTTTACTGCATCCCTCGCTACCTAACGTTGACGTATTAACACAGAAATTGCGTCCCTATGAAATACTATGGGATCTATGACCTCTACTTCTAAATCGAGTAACGTTTCTGTGGAAACGACCGGATTTTCTATTGGGATACGAGTATCTCCTTTCCCGTTGCACTATTCCCTCTTTACTGCAACCCTCGCTCTCTCACATTGATGAATTAACACAGAAATTGATCGCTATGAAATACTAAGGGTTCTATGACTTCTCCTTCTAAATCGAGTAACGTTTCTATGGAAAGGTAAGGATTTTCTTTTGGGATACTTATATCTCCTATCCGATGCACTATTCCTTCTTTACTGCATCCCTCGCTACCTAACGTTGACGTATTAACACAGTAATTGCGTCCCTATGAAATACTATGGGATCTATGACATCTACTTCTAAATCGAGTAACGTTTCTATGGAAAGGACAGAATGTTGATTTGGGATACGAGTATCTACTTTCCGATCCACGGTTCCTTCTTTACTGCATCCCTCGTACCCTCACATAGACGAATTAACACAGATATTGCGTGGCTATGAAATACTATGGGTTCTATGACTTCTACTTCTAAATCGAGTAACGTTTGTATGGGAACGACAGGGTTTTTCTTTTGGGATTCGAGTATCTCCCTTCCCGATGCACTATTCCTTCTTTACTGCATCCCTCGCTCCGTCGCATTGACAAATTAACACAGAGATTGCGTTGCTATGAATTACTATGGGTTCTATGACATCTCCTTTTGAATCGAGTAACGTTTATATGGAAATGACAGGATTTTATTTTGGGATACGAGTATCTCCTTTCCGATGCACTATTCCTTCTTTACTGCATCCCTGGCTCCCTCACACTGACGAATTGACACAGAAATATCGGCGCTATGAAATACTATGTGTTTTATGACATCTGCTTCTAAATCGCGTAACGTTTCCATGGAAGCGACAGGATTTTCTTTTCGGATACGACTATCTCCTTACCGTTGCACAATTCCTTCTTTACTGCATCCCTCGCTCCCTCATATTGACAAATTAACACAGATATTGCGTCGCTATGAAATGCTATGGTTCTATGACTTCTGCTTCGACATCGGGTAACGTGTCTATGGAAAGGGCAGGATTTTTCTTTTGGGATACGCCTATCTCCTTTCCGATGCACAATTCCTTCTTTACTGCATCCCTCGCTCCCTCACATTGAGAAATTAACACAGTAATTGCGTCGCGATGAAATACTATGCGATTTGTCACTTCTCCTTCTAAATCGAGTACCGTTTCTATGGAAACGACAGGATTTTATTTTGGGATACGAGTATTTCCTTTCCGATGCAGTATTCCTTCTTTACTGCATCCCCCGCTCCCACACCTTGACAAATTAACACAGATATTGCGTCGCTATGAAATGCTATGGTTCTATGACTTCTGATTCGAAATCGGGTAACGTGTCTATGGAAAGGGCAGGATGTTTCTTTTGGGATACGCCTATCTCCTTTCCGATGCACTATTCCGTCTTTACTGCATCCCTCGCTCCCTCACATTGTCGAATTAACACCGAAATTAAGTCGCTATGTAGTTCTATCAGGTCTATGACTTCTACTTCTTAATCGTGTAACGTTTCTATGGAAACGACAGGAATTTCTTTTCGGATACGAATATCTCCTTTCCGATGCACTATACCTTCTTTACTGCATCCCTCGCTACCTAACATGGTCGTATTAACAAAGAAATTGCGTCCCTATGAAATACTATGAGTTCTATGACATCTCCTTCTAAATCGAGTAACGTTTCTATGGAAACGACAGGATTTTCTTTTGGGATACGAGTATCTCCTTTCCGATGCAGTATTCCTTCTTTATTGCATCCCTGGCTCCCTCACACTGACGAATTAACACAGAAATTGCGGCACTATGAAATACTATGAGTTCTACGACATTTCCTTCTAAATCGAGCAACGTTTCTATGGAAGCGACATGAATTTCTTTGGGATACGACTATCTCCTTACCCTTGCACTATTCCTTCTTTACTGCATCCCTCGCTCCCTCACATTGACAAATTAACACAGTAATTGCGTCGCTATGAAATACTATGGGGTCTGTGACTTCTGCTACTAAATCGAGTAACGATTCTATGGAAACGACAGGATTTTCTTTTGGGATACGAATATCTCCTTTCCGATGAACTATTCCTTTTTTACTGCATCACTCGCTCCCTCACATTAACGAATTAACACAGAAGTTGCGTCGCTATGAAATTCCATGGGTTCTATGACTTCTCCTTCTAAATCGAGTAACGTTTCTATGGAAACGACAGGATTTTCTTTTGGGATACGAGTATCTCCTTTCCGATGCACGATTCCTTCTTTACTGCATCCCTCGCTACCTAACATAGACGAATTAACACAGATATTGCGTCGCTTTGAAATACTATGGTTTCCATGACTTCTCCATATAATTAAAGTAACGTTGCTATGGAAAGGACAGGATTTTCTTTTGGGATACGAGTATGTCCTTTCCGATGTACTATTCCATCTCTACTGCATCCCTCGCTCCATCACAATGACGAATTAACACAGAAATTGCGTCGCTATGAAATACTATGGGTTCTATGACTTCTACTGCTAAATCGAGTAACGTTTGTATGGAAACGACAGGATTTTCCTTTGGGATACGAGTATCTCCTTTCCGATGCACTATTCCATCTTTACTGCATCCCTTGATCCGCCACATTGACGAATTAACACAGAAATTGCGTTGCTATGAAATACAATGGGTTCTATGACATCTCCTTCTTAATCGAGTGACGTTTATATGGAATCGACAGGATTTTCTTTTGGGATACGAGTATCTCCTTTCCGATGCACTATTCCTTCTTTATTGCATCCCTGGCTCCCTCACACTGACGAATTAACACAGAAATTGCGGCACTATGAAATACTATGTGTTCTATGACATTTCCTTCTAAATGGAGTAACGTTTCTATGGATGCGACAGGATTTTCTTTTGGGATACGACTATCTCCTTACCCTTGCACTATTCCTTCTTTACTGCATCCCTCGCTCGCTCACATTGACAATTTGACACAGTAATTGCGTCGCTATGAAATGCTATGGTTCTATGACTTCTGCTTTGAAATCGGGTAGCGTGTCTATGGAAAGGGCAGGATTTTTCTTTTGGGATACGCCTATCACCTTTCCGATGCACTATTCCGTCTTTACTGCATCCCTCGCTGCCTCACATTGTCGAATTAACACCGAAATTAAGTCGCTATGTAGTTCTATCAGGTCTATGACTTCTACTTCTTAATCGTGTAACTTTTCTATGGAAACGACAGGATTTTCTTTTCGGATACGAAAATCTCCTTTCCGATGCACTATACCTTCTTTACTGCATCCCTCGCTCGCTCACATTGACGAATTAACACAGAAAGTGCGTCGCTATGGAATACTATGGGTTGTATGACTTTTCCTTCTAAATCGAGTAACGTTTCTATGGAAACGACAGGATTTTCTATTGGGATACGAGTATCTACTTTCCCGATGCAATATTCCCTCTTTACTGCATCCCTCGCTCTCTCACATTGATGAATTAACACAGAAATTGATCGCTATGAAATACTAGGGGTTCTATGGCTTTTCCTTCTAAATCGTGTAACGTTTCTATGGAAAAGGAAAGATGTTCTTTTTGGATACGACTATCTCCTATCCAATGCACTATTCCTTCACTACTGCATCCCTCCCTGCCTCACATTGTCGAATTAACACAGAAATTGCGTCGCTATGGAATACTATCGGTTCTATGACTTCTCCTTCTTAATCGAGTAACATTTCTATGGAAACGACAGGATATTCTTATGGGATACGAATATCTCCTTTCCGATGGACCATTTCTTCTTTACTGCATCCCTCGCGACCTAACGTTGAAGCATTAACACATAAATTGCGTCCCTATGAAAAACTATGGGATCTATGACATCTACTTCTAAATCGAGTAACGTTTCTATGGAAACGACTGTATTATCTTTTGGGATACGAGTACCTCGTTTCCCGATGCACTATTCCCTCTTTACTGCATCCCTCGCTCCCTCTTATTGACGATTTAACACAGATATTGCGTCGCTATGTAATACAATGGGTTCTATGACTTCTCCTTCTAAATCGAGTAACGTTTCTATGGAAAGGACAGGATGTTGATTTGGGATACGAGTATCTACTTTCCGATCCACGGTTCCTTCTTTACTGCATCCCTCACTACATAACAATGAAGAATTAACACAGAAATTGCGTCGCTATGAAATACTATGGGTTCTATGACTTCTCCTTCTAAATAGAGTAACGTTTCTATGGAAACGACAGGATTTTCTTTTGGGATACGAATATCTCCATTCCGATGCACTATACCTTCTTTACTGCATCCCTCACTACCTAACATTGACGTATTAACAGAGAAATTGCGTCCCTTTGAAATACTATGGGTTCTAAGGCATCTCCTTCTCAATCGAGTAACGTTTCTACGGAAACGACACGATTTTCTTTTGGGATACGAGTATCTCCTTTCCGATGCACGATTCCTTCTTTACTGCATCCCTCACTACATAACAATGAAGAATTAACACAGAAATTGCGTCGCTATGAAATACTATGGGTTCTATGACTTCTCCTTCTAAATCGAGTAACGTTTCTATGGAAACGACAGGATTTTCTTTTGGGATACGAGTATCTCCTTTCCGATGAACTATTGCTTTTTTTCTGCATCACTCGCTCCCTCACATTGTCGAATTAACACAGAAGTGGCGTCGCTATGAAATTCCACGGGTTTGTGACTTCTCCTTCTAAATCGAGTAACGTTTCTATGGAAACTACAGGATTTTCTTTTGGGATACGAAAATCTCCTTTTCGATGCACTATTCCTCCTTTACTGCATCCCTCGCTACCTAACGTTGACGTATTTACACAGAAATTGCGTCCCTATGAAATACTATGGGATCTATGACCTCTACTTCTAAATCGAGTAACGTTTCTGTGGAAATGACTGGATTGTCTATTGGGATACGAGTATCTCCTTTCCAGTTGCACTATTCCCTCTTTACTGCATCCCTCGCTCTCTCACATTGATGAATTAACACAGAAATTGATCGCTATGATATACTAAGGGTTCTATGACTTCTCCTTCTAAATCGAGTAATGTTTCTATGGAAAGGTAAGGATTTTCTTTTGGGATACGAGTATCTCTTTTACAATGCACTATTCCTTCACTACTGCATCCCTAGCTGCCTCACATTGTCGAATTAACACAGAAATTGCGTCGCTATGGAATACTATCGGTTCTGTGACCTCTCCTTCTTAATCGAGTAACGTTTCTATGTAAACGACAGGATTTTCTTTAGGGATACTTATATCTCCTATCCGATGCACTATTCCTTCTTTACTGCATCCCACGCTACCTAACGTTGACGTATTAACACAGTAATTGCGTCCCTATGAAATACTACGGGATCTATGACATCTACTTCTAAATCGAGTAACGTTTCTATGGAAAGGACAGGATGTTGATTTGGATACGAGTATCTACTTTCCGATCCACGGTTCCTTCTTTACTGCATCCCTCGCTCCCTCACATAGACGAATTAACACAGATATTGCGTGGCTATGAAATACTATTGGTTCTATGACTTCTACTTCTAAATCGAGTAACGTTTGTATGGGAACGACAGGGTTTTTCTTTTGGGATTCGAGTATCTCCCTTCCCGATGCACTATTCCTTCTTTACTGCATCCCTCGCTCCGTCGCATTGACAAATTAACACAGAGATTGCGTTGCTATGAATTACTATGGGTTCTATGACATCTCCTTCTGAATCGAGTAACGTTTATTTGGAAATGACAGGATTTTATTTTGGGATACGAGTATCTCCTTTCCGATGCACTATTCCTTCTTTACTGCATCCCTGGCTCCCTCACACTGACGAATTGACACAGAAATATCGGCGCTATGAAATACTATGTGTTTTATGACATCTGCTTCTAAATCGCGTAACGTTTCCATGGAAGCGACAGGATTTTCTTTTCGGATACGACTATCTCCTTACCGTTGCACAATTCCTTCTTTACTGCATCCCTCGCTCCCTCATATTGACAAATTAACACAGATATTGCGTCGCTATGAAATGCTATGGTTCTATGACTTCTGCTTCGACATCGGGTAACGTGTCTATGGAAAGGGCAGGATTTTTCTTTTGGGATACGCCTATCTCCTTTCCGATGCACAATTCCTTCTTTACTGCATCCCTCGCTCCCTCACATTGAGAAATTAACACAGTAATTGCGTCGCTATGAAATACTATGCGATTTGTCACTTCTCCTTCTAAATCGAGTACCGTTTCTATGGAAACGACAGGATTTTATTTTGGCATACGAGTATTTCCTTTCCGATGCAGTATTCCTTCTTTACTGCATCCCCCGCTCCCACACCTTGACAAATTAACACAGATATTGCGTCGCTATGAAATGCTATGGTTCTATGACTTCTGATTCGAAATCGGGTAACGTGTCTATGGAAAGGGCAGGATGTTTCTTTTGAGACACGCCTATCTCCTTTCCGATGCACTATTCCGTCTTTACTGCATCCCTCGCTCCCTCACATTGTCGAATTAACACCGAAATTAAGTCGCTATGTAGTTCTATCAGGTCTATGACTTCTACTTCTTAATCGTGTAACGTTTCTATGGAAACGACAGGATTTTCTTTTCGGATACGAATATCTCCTTTCCGATGCACTATACCTTCTTTACTGCATCCCTCGCTATTTTACATTGTCGTATTAACAAAGAAATTGCGTCCCTATGAAATACTATGGGTTCTATGACATCTCCTTCTAAATCGAGTAACGTTTCTATGGAAACGACAGGATTTTCTTTTGGGATACGAGTATCTCCTTTCCGAAGCAGTATTCCTTCTTTATTGCATCCCTGGCTCCCTCACACTGACGAATTAACACAGTAATTGCGTCGCTATGAAATACTATGGGGTCTGTGACTTCTGCTACTAAATCGAGTAACGATTCTATGGAAACGACAGGATTTTCTTTTGGGATACGAATATCTCCTTTCCGATGAACTATTCCTTTTTTACTGCATCACTCGCTCCCTCACATTAACGAATTAACACAGAAGTTGCGTCGCTATGATATTCCATGGGTTCTATGACTTCTCCTTCTAAATCGAGTAACGTTTCTATGGAAACGACAAGATTTTCTTTTGGGATACGAGTATCTCCTTTCCGATGCACGATTCCTTCTTTACTGCATCCCTCGCTACCTAACATAGACGAATTAACACAGATATTGCGTCGCTTTGAAATACTATGGTTTCCATGTCTTCTCCATATAATTAAAGTAACGTTGCTATGGAAAGGACAGGATTTTCTTTTGGGATACGAGTATCTCCTTTCCGATGTACTATTCCATCTCTACTGCATCCCTCGCTCCATCACAATGACGAATTAACACAGAAATTGCGTCGCTATGAAATACTATGGGTTCTATGACTTCTACTGCTAAATCGGGTAACGTTTGTATGGAAACGACAGGATTTTCCTTTGGAATACGAGTATCTCGTTTCCCGATGCACTATTCCATCTTTACTGCATCCCTTGATCCGCCACATTGACGAATTAACACAGTAATTGCGTTGCTATGAAATACAATGGGTTCTATGACATCTCCTTCTTAATCGAGTGACGTTTATATGGAATCGACAGGATTTTCTTTTGGGATACGAGTATCTCCTTTCCGATGCACTATTCCTTCTTTATTGCATCCCTGGCTCCCTCACACTGACGAATTAACACAGAAATTGCGGCACTATGAAATACTATGTGTTCTATGACATTTCCTTCTAAATGGAGTAACGTTTCTATGGATGCGACAGGATTTTCTTTTGGGATACGTCTATCTCCTTACCCTTGCACTATTCCTTCTTTACTGCATCCCTCGCTCGCTCACATTGACAAATTAACACAGATATTGCGTCGCTATGAAATGCTATGGTTCTATGACTTCTGCTTTGAAATCGGGTAGCGTGTCTATGGAAAGTGCAGGATTTTTCTTTTGGGATACGCCTATCACCTTTCCGATGCACTATTCCGTCTTTACTGCATCCCTCGCTGCCTCACATTGTCGAATTAACACCGAAATTAAGTCGCTATGTAATTCTATCAGGTCTATGACTTCTACTTCTTAATCGTGTAACTTTTCTATGGAAACGACAGGATTTTCTTTTCGGATACGAATATCTCCTTTCCGATGCACTATACCTTCTTTACTGCATCCCTCGCTCCCTCACATTGACGAATTAACACAGAAAGTGCGTCGCTATGGAATACTATGGGTTGTATGACTTTTCCTTCTAAATCGAGTTACGTTTCTATGGAAACGACTGGATTTTCTATTGGGATACGAGTATCTACTTTCCCGATGCAATATTCCCTCTTTACTGCATCCCTCGCTCTCTCACATTGATGAATTAACACAGAAATTGATCGCTATGAAATACTAGGGGTTCTATGGTTTTTCCTTCTAAATCGTGTAACGTTTCTATGGAAAAGGAAAGATGTTCTTTTTGGATACGTCTATCTCCTATCCAATGCACTATTCCTTCACTACTGCATCCCTCCCTGCCTCACATTGTCGAATTAACACAGAAATTGCGTCGCTATGGAATACTATCGGTTCTATGACTTCTCCTTCTTAATCGAGTAACATTTCTATGGAAACGACAGGATATTCTTTTGGGATACGAATATCTCGTTTCCGATGGACCATTTCTTCTTAACTGCATCCCTCGCTCCCTCACATTGTCGAATTAACACAGAAATTAAGTCGCTATGGTGTGCTATCAGTTCTATGACTTCTCCTTCTTAATCGAGTAACGTTTCTATGGAAACGACAGGATTTTCTTTTGGGATACGAATATCTCCATTCCGATGCACTATACCTTCTTTACTGCATCCCTCACTACCTAACATTGACGTATTAACAAAGAAATTGCGTCCCTTTGAAATACTATGGGTTCTAAGGCATGTCCTTCTCAATCGAGTAACGTTTCCACGGAAACGACACGATTTTCTTTTGGGATACGAGTATCTCCTTTCCGATGCACGATTCCCTCTTTACTGCATCCCTCACAACATAACAATGAAGAATTAACACAGAAATTGCGTCGCTATGAAATACTATGGGTTCTATGACTTCTCCTTCTAAATCGAGTAACGTTTCTACGGAAACGACAGGATTTTCTTTTGGGATACGAGTATCTCCTTTCCGATGAACTATTGCTTTTTTTCTGCATCACTCGCTCCCTCACATTGTCGAATTAACACAGAAGTGGCGTCGCTATGAAATTCCACGGGTTTGTGACTTCTCCTTCTAAATCGAGTAACGTTTCTATGGAAACTACAGGATTTTCGTTTGGGATACGACTATCTTCTTATCGTTGCACTATTCCATCTTTACTGCATCCCTCGCTCCCTCACATTGACAAATTAACACAATAATTGCGTCGCTATGAAATACTATGGCGTCTGTGACTTCTCCTTCTAAATCGAGTAACGTTTCTATGGAAACTACAGGATTTTCTTTTGGGATACGATAATCTCCTTTTCGATGCACTATTCCTCCTTTACTGCATCCCTCGCTACCTAACGTTGACGTATTAACACAGAAATTGCGTCCCTATGAAATACTATGGGATCTATGACCTCTACTTCTAAATCGAGTAACGTTTCTGTGGAAACGACTGGATTTTCTATTGGGATACGAGTATCTCCTTTCCCGTTGCACTATTCCCTCTTTACTGCATCCCTCGCTCTCTCACATTGATGAATTAACACAGAAATTGATCGCTATGAAATACTAAGGGTTCTATGACTTCTCCTTCTACATCGAGTAATGTTTCTATGGAAAGGTAAGGATTTTCTTTTGGGATACGAGTATCTCTTTTACAATGCACTATTCCTTCACTACTGCATCCCTAGCTGCCTCACATTGTCGAATTAACACAGAAATTGCGTCGCTATGGAATACTATCGGTTCTGTGACCTCTCCTTCTTAATCGAGTAACGTTTCTATGTAAACGACAGGATTTTCTTTTGGGATACTTATATCTCCTATCCGATGCACTATTCCTTCTTTACTGCATCCCTCGCTACCTAACGTTGACGTATTAACACAGTAATTGCGTCCCTATGAAATACTATGGGATCTATGACATCTACTTCTAAATCGAGTAACGTTTCTATGGAAAGGACAGGATGTTGATTTGGGATACGAGTATCTACTTTCCGATCCACGGTTCCTTCTTTACTGCATCCCTCGCTCCCTCACATAGACGAATTAACACAGATATTGCGTGGCTATGAAATACTATGGGTTCTATGACTTCTACTTCTAAATCGAGTAACGTTTGTATGGGAACGACAGGGTTTTTCTTTTGGGATTCGAGTATCTCCCTTCCCGATGCACTATTCCTTCTTTACTGCATCCCTCGCTCCGTCGCATTGACAAATTAACCCAGAGATTGCGTTGCTATGAATTACTATGGGTTCTATGATATCTCCTTCTGAATCGAGTAACGTTTATATGGAAATGACAGGATTTTATTTTGGGATTCGAGTATCTCCTTTCCGATGCACTATTCCTTCTTTACTGCATCCCTGGCTCCCTCACACTGACGAATTGACACAGAAATAACGGCGCTATGAAATACTATGTGTTTTATGACATCTGCTTCTAAATCGCGTAACGTTTCCATGGAAGCGACAGGATTTTCTTTTCGGATACGACTATCTCCTTACCGTTGCACAATTCCTTCTTTACTGCATCCCTCGCTCCCTCATATTGACAAATTAACACAGATATTGCGTCGCTATGAAATGCTATGGTTCTATGACTTCTGCTTCGACATCGGGTAACGTGTCTATGGAAAGGACAGGATTTTTCTTTTGGGATACGCCTATCTCCTTTCCGATGCACTATACCTTCTTTACTGCATCCCTCGCTACCTAACATTGTCGTATTAACAAAGAAATTGCATCCCTATGAAATACTATGGGTTCTATGACATCTTCTAAATCGAGTAACGTTTCTATGGAAACGACAGGATTTTCTTTTGGGATACTTATATCTCCTATCCGATGCACTATTCCTTCTTTACTGCATCCCACGCTACCTAACGTTGACGTATTAACACAGTAATTGCGTCCCTATGAAATACTATGGGATCTATGACATCTACTTCTAAATCGAGTAACGTTTCTATGGAAAGGACAGGATGTTGATTTGGATACGAGTATCTACTTTCCGATCCACGGTTCCTTCTTTACTGCATCCCTCGCTCCCTCACATAGACGAATTAACACAGATATTGCGTGGCTATGAAATACTATGGGTTCTATGACTTCTACTTCTAAATCGAGTAACGTTTGTATGGGAACGACAGGGTTTTTCTTTTGGGATTCGAGTATCTCCCTTCCCGATGCACTATTCCTTCTTTACTGCATCCCTCGCTCCGTCGCATTGACAAATTAACACAGAGATTGCGTTGCTATGAATTACTATGGGTTCTATGACATCTCCTTCTGAATCGAGTAACGTTTATTTGGAAATGACAGGATTTTATTTTGGGATACGAGTATCTCCTTTCCGATGCACTATTCCTTCTTTACTGCATCCCTGGCTCCCTCACACTGACGAATTGACACAGAAATATCGGCGCTATGAAATACTATGTGTTTTATGACATCTGCTTCTAAATCGCGTAACGTTTCCATGGAAGCGACAGGATTTTCTTTTCGGATACGACTATCTCCTTACCGTTGCACAATTCCTTCTTTACTGCATCCCTCGCTCCCTCATATTGACAAATTAACACAGATATTGCGTCGCTATGAAATGCTATGGTTCTATGACTTCTGCTTCGACATCGGGTAACGTGTCTATGGAAAGGGCAGGATTTTTCTTTTGGGATACGCCTATCTCCTTTCCGATGCACAATTCCTTCTTTACTGCATCCCTCGCTCCCTCACATTGAGAAATTAACACAGTAATTGCGTCGCTATGAAATACTATGCGATTTGTCACTTCTCCTTCTAAATCGAGTACCGTTTCTATGGAAACGACAGGATTTTATTTTGGCATACGAGTATTTCCTTTCCGATGCAGTATTCCTTCTTTACTGCATCCCCCGCTCCCACACCTTGACAAATTAACACAGATATTGCGTCGCTATGAAATGCTATGGTTCTATGACTTCTGATTCGAAATCGGGTAACGTGTCTATGGAAAGGGCAGGATGTTTCTTTTGAGACACGCCTATCTCCTTTCCGATGCACTATTCCGTCTTTACTGCATCCCTCGCTCCCTCACATTGTCGAATTAACACCGAAATTAAGTCGCTATGTAGTTCTATCAGGTCTATGACTTCTACTTCTTAATCGTGTAACGTTTCTATGGAAACGACAGGATTTTCTTTTCGGATACGAATATCTCCTTTCCGATGCACTATACCTTCTTTACTGCATCCCTCGCTATTTTACATTGTCGTATTAACAAAGAAATTGCGTCCCTATGAAATACTATGGGTTCTATGACATCTCCTTCTAAATCGAGTAACGTTTCTAAGGAAACGACAGGATTTTCTTTTGGGATACGAGTATCTCCTTTCCGATGCAGTATTCCTTCTTTATTGCATCCCTGGCTCCCTCACACTGACGAATTAACACAGTAATTGCGTCGCTATGAAATACTATGGGGTCTGTGACTTCTGCTACTAAATCGAGTAACGATTCTATGGAAACGACAGGATTTTCTTTTGGGATACGAATATCTCCTTTCCGATGAACTATTGCTTTTTTACTGCATCACTCGCTCCCTCACATTAACGAATTAACACAGAAGTTGCGTCGCTATGATATTCCATGGGTTCTATGACTTCTCCTTCTAAATCGAGTAACGTTTCTATGGAAACGACAAGATTTTCTTTTGGGATACGAGTATCTCCTTTCCGATGCACGATTCCTTCTTTACTGCATCCCTCGCTACCTAACATAGACGAATTAACACAGATATTGCGTCGCTTTGAAATACTATGGTTTCCATGTCTTCTCCATATAATTAAAGTAACGTTGCTATGGAAAGGACAGGATTTTCTTTTGGGATACGAGTATCTCCTTTCCGATGTACTATTCCATCTCTACTGCATCCCTCGCTCCATCACAATGACGAATTAACACAGAAATTGCGTCGCTATGAAATACTATGGGTTCTATGACTTCTACTGCTAAATCGAGTAACGTTTGTATGGAAACGACAGGATTTTCCTTTGGAATACGAGTATCTCGTTTCCCGATGCACTATACCATCTTTACTGCATCCCTTGATCCGCCACATTGACGAATTAACACAGTAATTGCGTTGCTATGAAATACAATGGGTTCTATGACATCTCCTTCTTAATCGAGTGACGTTTATATGGAATCGACAGGATTTTCTTTTGGGATACGAGTATCTCCTTTCCGATGCACTATTCCTTCTTTATTGCATCCCTGGCTCCCTCACACTGACGAATTAACACAGAAATTGCGGCACTATGAAATACAATGTGTTCTATGACATTTCCTTCTCAATGGAGTAACGTTTCTATGGATGCGACAGGATTTTCTTTTGGGATACGTCTATCTCCTTACCCTTGCACTATTCCTTCTTTACTGCATCCCTCGCTCGCTCACATTGACAAATTAACACAGATATTGCGTCGCTATGAAATGCTATGGTTCTATGACTTCTGCTTTGAAATCGGGTAGCGTGTCTATGGAAAGTGCAGGATTTTTCTTTTGGGATACGCCTATCACCTTTCCGATTCACTATTCCGTCTTTACTGCATCCCTCGCTGCCTCACATTGTCGAATTAACACCGAAATTAAGTCGCTATGTAATTCTATCAGGTCTATGACTTCTACTTCTTAATCGTGTAACTTTTCTATGGAAACGACAGGATTTTCTTTTCGGATACGAATATCTCCTTTCCGATGCACTATACCTTCTTTACTGCATCCCTCGCTCCCTCACATTGACGAATTAACACAGAAAGTGCGTCGCTATGGAATACTATGGGTTGTATGACTTTTCCTTCTAAATCGAGTTACGTTTCTATGGAAACGACTGGATTTTCTATTGGGATACGAGTATCTACTTTCCCGATGCAATATTCCCTCTTTACTGCATCCCTCGCTCTCTCACATTGATGAATTAACACAGAAATTGATCGCTATGAAATACTAGGGGTTCTATGGTTTTTCCTTCTAAATCGTGTAACGTTTCTATGGAAAAGGAAAGATGTTCTTTTTGGATACGACTATCTCCTATCCAATGCACTATTCCTTCACTACTGCATCCCTCCCTGCCTCACATTGTCGAATTAACACAGAAATTGCGTCGCTATGGAATACTATCGGTTCTATGACTTCTCCTTCTTAATCGAGTAACATTTCTATGGAAACGACAGGATATTCTTTTGGGATACGAATATCTCGTTTCCGATGGACCATTTCTTCTTAACTGCATCCCTCGCTCCCTCACATTGTCGAATTAACACAGAAATTAAGTCGCTATGGTGTGCTATCAGTTCTATGACTTCTCCTTCTTAATCGAGTAACGTTTCTATGGAAACGACAGGATTTTCTTTTGGGATACGAATATCTCCATTCCGATGCACTATACCTTCTTTACTGCATCCCTCACTACCTAACATTGACGTATTAACAAAGAAATTGCGTCCCTTTGAAATACTATGGGTTCTAAGGCATGTCCTTCTCAATCGAGTAACGTTTCCACGGAAACGACACGATTTTCTTTTGGGATACGAGTATCTCCTTTCCGATGCACGATTCCCTCTTTACTGCATCCCTCACTACATAACAATGAAGAATTAACACAGAAATTGCGTCGCTATGAAATACTATGGGTTCTATGACTTCTCCTTCTAAATCGAGTAACGTTTCTACGGAAACGACAGGATTTTCTTTTGGGATACGAGTATCTCCTTTCCGATGAACTATTGCTTTTTTTCTGCATCACTCGCTCCCTCACATTGTCGAATTAACACAGAAGTGGCGTCGCTATGAAATTCCACGGGTTTGTGACTTCTCCTTCTAAATCGAGTAACGTTTCTATGGAAACTACAGGATTTTCGTTTGGGATACGACTATCTCCTTATCGTTGCACTATTCCATCTTTACTGCATCCCTCGCTCCCTCACATTGACAAATTAACACAATAATTGCGTCGCTATGAAATACTATGGCGTCTGTGACTTCTCCTTCTAAATCGAGTAACGTTTCTATGGAAACTACAGGATTTTCTTTTGGGATACGATAATCTCCTTTTCGATGCACTATTCCTCCTTTACTGCATCCCTCGCTACCTAACGTTGACGTATTAACACAGAAATTGCGTCCCTATGAAATACTATGGGATCTATGACCTCTACTTCTAAATCGAGTAACGTTTCTGTGGAAACGACTGGATTTTCTATTGGGATACGAGTATCTCCTTTCCCGTTGCACTATTCCCTCTTTACTGCATCCCTCGCTCTCTCACATTGATGAATTAACACAGAAATTGATCGCTATGAAATACTAAGGGTTCTATGACTTCTCCTTCTACATCGAGTAATGTTTCTATGGAAAGGTAAGGATTTTCTTTTGGGATACGAGTATCTCTTTTACAATGCACTATTCCTTCACTACTGCATCCCTAGCTGCCTCACATTGTCGAATTAACACAGAAATTGCGTCGCTATGGAATACTATCGGTTCTGTGACCTCTCCTTCTTAATCGAGTAACGTTTCTATGTAAACGACAGGATTTTCTTTTGGGATACTTATATCTCCTATCCGATGCACTATTCCTTCTTTACTGCATCCCTCGCTACCTAACGTTGACGTATTAACACAGTAATTGCGTCCCTATGAAATACTATGGGATCTATGACATCTACTTCTAAATCGAGTAACGTTTCTATGGAAAGGACAGGATGTTGATTTGGGATACGAGTATCTACTTTCCGATCCACGGTTCCTTCTTTACTGCATCCCTCGCTCCCTCACATAGACGAATTAACACAGATATTGCGTGGCTATGAAATACTATGGGTTCTATGACTTCTACTTCTAAATCGAGTAACGTTTGTATGGGAACGACAGGGTTTTTCTTTTGGGATTCGAGTATCTCCCTTCCCGATGCACTATTCCTTCTTTACTGCATCCCTCGCTCCGTCGCATTGACAAATTAACCCAGAGATTGCGTTGCTATGAATTACTATGGGTTCTATGATATCTCCTTCTGAATCGAGTAACGTTTATATGGAAATGACAGGATTTTATTTTGGGATTCGAGTATCTCCTTTCCGATGCACTATTCCTTCTTTACTGCATCCCTGGCTCCCTCACACTGACGAATTGACACAGAAATAACGGCGCTATGAAATACTATGTGTTTTATGACATCTGCTTCTAAATCGCGTAACGTTTCCATGGAAGCGACAGGATTTTCTTTTCGGATACGACTATCTCCTTACCGTTGCACAATTCCTTCTTTACTGCATCCCTCGCTCCCTCATATTGACAAATTAACACAGATATTGCGTCGCTATGAAATGCTATGGTTCTATGACTTCTGCTTCGACATCGGGTAACGTGTCTATGGAAAGGACAGGATTTTTCTTTTGGGATACGCCTATCTCCTTTCCGATGCACTATACCTTCTTTACTGCATCCCTCGCTACCTAACATTGTCGTATTAACAAAGAAATTGCATCCCTATGAAATACTATGGGTTCTATGACATCTTCTAAATCGAGTAACGTTTCTATGGAAACGACAGGATTTTCTTTTGGGATACGAGTATCTCCTTTCCGATGCACGATTCCTTCTTTATTGCATCCCTGGCTCCCTCACACTGACGAATTAACACAGAAATTACGGCACTATGAAATACTATGTGTTCTATGACATTTCCTTCTAAATGGAGTAACGTTTCTATGGATGCGACAGGATTTTCTTTTGGGATACGAATATCTCCTTACCGTTGCACTATACCTTCTTTACTGCATCCCTCGCTCCCTCACTTTGACAAATTAACACAGTAATTGCGTCGCTATGAAACACTATGGGGTCTGTGACTTCTATATCTAAATCGAGTAACGTTTCTATGGAAACGACAGGATTTTCTTTTGGGATACGAATATCTCCATTCCGATGCACTATTCCTTCTTTACTGCATACCTCGCTACGTAACGTTGACGTATTAACACAGAAATTGCGTCCCTATGAAATACTATGGGTTCTATGACATCTGCTTCTGAATCGAGTATCGTTTATATGGAAATGACAGGATTTTATTTTGGGATACGAGTATCTCCTTTCCGATGCACTATTCCTTTTTTACTGCATCCCTGGCTCCCTCACACTGACGAATTACAACGGAAATTGCGGCGCTATGAAATACTATGTGTTCTAGACATTTCCTTCTAAATGGAGAAACGTTTCTATGGATGCGACAGGATTTTCTTTTGGGATACGACTATCTCCTTACCGTTGCACTATTCCTTCTTTACTGCATCCCTCGCTCCCTCACATAGACAAATTAACACAATAATTGCGTCGCTATGAAATACTATGAGATCTGTGACTTCTGCTTCTAAGTCGAGTAACGATTCTATGGAAACGACAGGATTTTCTTTTGGTATACGAATATCTCCCTTCCGATGGACTATTCCTTTTTTACTGCATCCCTCGCTCCCTCACATTGTCGAATTACCACAGAAATTAAGTCGCTATGGTGTACTATCAGTTCTATGACTTCTCCTTTTTAATCGAGTAACGTTTCTATGGAAACGACTGGATTTTCTTTTGAGATACGAATATCTCCATTCCGATGCACTATACCTTCTTTACTGCATCCCTCGCTACCTAACATAGACGAATTAACACAGATATTGCGTCGCTTTGAAATACTATGGTTTCCATGTCTTCTCCATATAATTAAAGTAACGTTGCTATGGAAAGGACAGGATTTTCTTTTGGGATACGAGTATCTCCTTTCCGATGTACTATTCCATCTCTACTGCATCCCTCGCTCCATCACAATGACGAATTAACACAGAAATTGCGTCGCTATGAAATACTATGGGTTCTATGACTTCTACTGCTAAATCGAGTAACGTTTGTATGGAAACGACAGGATTTTCCTTTGGAATACGAGTATCTCGTTTCCCGATGCACTATACCATCTTTACTGCATCCCTTGATCCGCCACATTGACGAATTAACACAGTAATTGCGTTGCTATGAAATACAATGGGTTCTATGACATCTCCTTCTTAATCGAGTGACGTTTATATGGAATCGACAGGATTTTCTTTTGGGATACGAGTATCTCCTTTCCGATGCACTATTCCTTCTTTATTGCATCCCTGGCTCCCTCACACTGACGAATTAACACAGAAATTGCGGCACTATGAAATACAATGTGTTCTATGACATTTCCTTCTCAATGGAGTAACGTTTCTATGGATGCGACAGGATTTTCTTTTGGGATACGTCTATCTCCTTACCCTTGCACTATTCCTTCTTTACTGCATCCCTCGCTCGCTCACATTGACAAATTAACACAGATATTGCGTCGCTATGAAATGCTATGGTTCTATGACTTCTGCTTTGAAATCGGGTAGCGTGTCTATGGAAAGTGCAGGATTTTTCTTTTGGGATACGCCTATCACCTTTCCGATTCACTATTCCGTCTTTACTGCATCCCTCGCTGCCTCACATTGTCGAATTAACACCGAAATTAAGTCGCTATGTAATTCTATCAGGTCTATGACTTCTACTTCTTAATCGTGTAACTTTTCTATGGAAACGACAGGATTTTCTTTTCGGATACGAATATCTCCTTTCCGATGCACTATACCTTCTTTACTGCATCCCTCGCTCCCTCACATTGACGAATTAACACAGAAAGTGCGTCGCTATGGAATACTATGGGTTGTATGACTTTTCCTTCTAAATCGAGTTACGTTTCTATGGAAACGACTGGATTTTCTATTGGGATACGAGTATCTACTTTCCCGATGCAATATTCCCTCTTTACTGCATCCCTCGCTCTCTCACATTGATGAATTAACACAGAAATTGATCGCTATGAAATACTAGGGGTTCTATGGTTTTTCCTTCTAAATCGTGTAACGTTTCTATGGAAAAGGAAAGATGTTCTTTTTGGATACGACTATCTCCTATCCAATGCACTATTCCTTCACTACTGCATCCCTCCCTGCCTCACATTGTCGAATTAACACAGAAATTGCGTCGCTATGGAATACTATCGGTTCTATGACTTCTCCTTCTTAATCGAGTAACATTTCTATGGAAACGACAGGATATTCTTTTGGGATACGAATATCTCGTTTCCGATGGACCATTTCTTCTTAACTGCATCCCTCGCTCCCTCACATTGTCGAATTAACACAGAAATTAAGTCGCTATGGTGTGCTATCAGTTCTATGACTTCTCCTTCTTAATCGAGTAACGTTTCTATGGAAACGACAGGATTTTCTTTTGGGATACGAATATCTCCATTCCGATGCACTATACCTTCTTTACTGCATCCCTCACTACCTAACATTGACGTATTAACAAAGAAATTGCGTCCCTTTGAAATACTATGGGTTCTAAGGCATGTCCTTCTCAATCGAGTAACGTTTCCACGGAAACGACACGATTTTCTTTTGGGATACGAGTATCTCCTTTCCGATGCACGATTCCCTCTTTACTGCATCCCTCACTACATAACAATGAAGAATTAACACAGAAATTGCGTCGCTATGAAATACTATGGGTTCTATGACTTCTCCTTCTAAATCGAGTAACGTTTCTACGGAAACGACAGGATTTTCTTTTGGGATACGAGTATCTCCTTTCCGATGAACTATTGCTTTTTTTCTGCATCACTCGCTCCCTCACATTGTCGAATTAACACAGAAGTGGCGTCGCTATGAAATTCCACGGGTTTGTGACTTCTCCTTCTAAATCGAGTAACGTTTCTATGGAAACTACAGGATTTTCGTTTGGGATACGACTATCTCCTTATCGTTGCACTATTCCATCTTTACTGCATCCCTCGCTCCCTCACATTGACAAATTAACACAATAATTGCGTCGCTATGAAATACTATGGCGTCTGTGACTTCTCCTTCTAAATCGAGTAACGTTTCTATGGAAACTACAGGATTTTCTTTTGGGATACGATAATCTCCTTTTTGATGCACTATTCCTCCTTTACTGCATCCCTCGCTACCTAACGTTGACGTATTAACACAGAAATTGCGTCCCTATGAAATACTATGGGATCTATGACCTCTACTTCTAAATCGAGTAACGTTTCTGTGGAAACGACTGGATTTTCTATTGGGATACGAGTATCTCCTTTCCCGTTGCACTATTCCCTCTTTACTGCATCCCTCGCTCTCTCACATTGATGAATTAACACAGAAATTGATCGCTATGAAATACTAAGGGTTCTATGACTTCTCCTTCTACATCGAGTAATGTTTCTATGGAAAGGTAAGGATTTTCTTTTGGGATACGAGTATCTCTTTTACAATGCACTATTCCTTCACTACTGCATCCCTAGCTGCCTCACATTGTCGAATTAACACAGAAATTGCGTCGCTATGGAATACTATCGGTTCTGTGACCTCTCCTTCTTAATCGAGTAACGTTTCTATGTAAACGACAGGATTTTCTTTTGGGATACTTATATCTCCTATCCGATGCACTATTCCTTCTTTACTGCATCCCTCGCTACCTAACGTTGACGTATTAACACAGTAATTGCGTCCCTATGAAATACTATGGGATCTATGACATCTACTTCTAAATCGAGTAACGTTTCTATGGAAAGGACAGGATGTTGATTTGGGATACGAGTATCTACTTTCCGATCCACGGTTCCTTCTTTACTGCATCCCTCGCTCCCTCACATAGACGAATTAACACAGATATTGCGTGGCTATGAAATACTATGGGTTCTATGACTTCTACTTCTAAATCGAGTAACGTTTGTATGGGAACGACAGGGTTTTTCTTTTGGGATTCGAGTATCTCCCTTCCCGATGCACTATTCCTTCTTTACTGCATCCCTCGCTCCGTCGCATTGACAAATTAACCCAGAGATTGCGTTGCTATGAATTACTATGGGTTCTATGATATCTCCTTCTGAATCGAGTAACGTTTATATGGAAATGACAGGATTTTATTTTGGGATTCGAGTATCTCCTTTCCGATGCACTATTCCTTCTTTACTGCATCCCTGGCTCCCTCACACTGACGAATTGACACAGAAATAACGGCGCTATGAAATACTATGTGTTTTATGACATCTGCTTCTAAATCGCGTAACGTTTCCATGGAAGCGACAGGATTTTCTTTTCGGATACGACTATCTCCTTACCGTTGCACAATTCCTTCTTTACTGCATCCCTCGCTCCCTCATATTGACAAATTAACACAGATATTGCGTCGCTATGAAATGCTATGGTTCTATGACTTCTGCTTCGACATCGGGTAACGTGTCTATGGAAAGGACAGGATTTTTCTTTTGGGATACGCCTATCTCCTTTCCGATGCACTATACCTTCTTTACTGCATCCCTCGCTACCTAACATTGTCGTATTAACAAAGAAATTGCATCCCTATGAAATACTATGGGTTCTATGACATCTTCTAAATCGAGTAACGTTTCTATGGAAACGACAGGATTTTCTTTTGGGATACGAGTATCTCCTTTCCGATGCACGATTCCTTCTTTATTGCATCCCTGGCTCCCTCACACTGACGAATTAACACAGAAATTACGGCACTATGAAATACTATGTGTTCTATGACATTTCCTTCTAAATGGAGTAACGTTTCTATGGATGCGACAGGATTTTCTTTTGGGATACGAATATCTCCTTACCGTTGCACTATACCTTCTTTACTGCATCCCTCGCTCCCTCACATTGACAAATTAACACAGTAATTGCGTCGCTATGAAACACTATGGGGTCTGTGACTTCTATATCTAAATCGAGTAACGTTTCTATGGAAACGACAGGATTTTCTTTTGGGATACGAATATCTCCATTCCGATGCACTATTCCTTCTTTACTGCATACCTCGCTACGTAACGTTGACGTATTAACACAGAAATTGCGTCCCTATGAAATACTATGGGTTCTATGACATCTGCTTCTGAATCGAGTATCGTTTATATGGAAATGACAGGATTTTATTTTGGGATACGAGTATCTCCTTTCCGATGCACTATTCCTTTTTTACTGCATCCCTGGCTCCCTCACACTGACGAATTACAACGGAAATTGCGGCGCTATGAAATACTATGTGTTCTAGACATTTCCTTCTAAATGGAGAAACGTTTCTATGGATGCGACAGGATTTTCTTTTGGGATACGACTATCTCCTTACCGTTGCACTATTCCTTCTTTACTGCATCCCTCGCTCCCTCACATAGACAAATTAACACAATAATTGCGTCGCTATGAAATACTATGAGATCTGTGACTTCTGCTTCTAAGTCGAGTAACGATTCTATGGAAACGACAGGATTTTCTTTTGGTATACGAATATCTCCCTTCCGATGGACTATTCCTTTTTTACTGCATCCCTCGCTCCCTCACATTGTCGAATTACCACAGAAATTAAGTCGCTATGGTGTACTATCAGTTCTATGACTTCTCCTTTTTAATCGAGTAACGTTTCTATGGAAACGACTGGATTTTCTTTTGAGATACGAATATCTCCATTCCGATGCACTATACCTTCTTTACTGCATCCCTCGCTCCCTCATATTGACAAATTAACACAGATATTGCGTCGCTATGAAATGCTATGGTTCTATGACTTCTGCTTCGACATCGGGTAACGTGTCTATGGAAAGGACAGGATTTTTCTTTTGGGATACGCCTATCTCCTTTCCGATGCACTATACCTTCTTTACTGCATCCCTCGCTACCTAACATTGTCGTATTAACAAAGAAATTGCATCCCTATGAAATACTATGGGTTCTATGACATCTTCTAAATCGAGTAACGTTTCTATGGAAACGACAGGATTTTCTTTTGGGATACGAGTATCTCCTTTCCGATGCACGATTCCTTCTTTATTGCATCCCTGGCTCCCTCACACTGACGAATTAACACAGAAATTACGGCACTATGAAATACTATGTGTTCTATGACATTTCCTTCTAAATGGAGTAACGTTTCTATGGATGCGACAGGATTTTCTTTTGGGATACGAATATCTCCTTACCGTTGCACTATACCTTCTTTACTGCATCCCTCGCTCCCTCACATTGACAAATTAACACAGTAATTGCGTCGCTATGAAACACTATGGGGTCTGTGACTTCTATATCTAAATCGAGTAACGTTTCTATGGAAACGACAGGATTTTCTTTTGGGATACGAATATCTCCATTCCGATGCACTATACCTTCTTTACTGCATCCCTCGCTACCTAACATTGACGTATTAACAAATAAATTGCGTCCCTTTGAAATACTATGGGTTCTATGGCATCTCCTTCTAAATCGAGTAACGTTTCTACGGAAACAACAGGATTTTCTTTTGGGATACGAATATCTCCTTTCCGATGCACTATTCCTTCTTTACTGCATCCCTGGCTCCCTCACACTGACGAATTAACACAGAAATTGCGGCGCTATGAAATACTATGTGTTCTATGACATCTGCTTCTATATCGCGTAACGTTTCCGTGGAAGCGACAGGATTTTCTTTTCCGATACGACTATCTCCTTACCGTTGCACTATTCCTTCTTTACTGCATCCCTCGCTCCTTCACATTGTCAAATTAACACAGTAATTGCGTCGCTATGAAATACTATGGGGTCTGTGGCTTCTCCTTCTAAATCGAGTAACGTTTCTATGGAAACGACAGGATTTTCTTTTGGTATACAAGTATCTCCTTTCCGATGCACTATTCCTTCTTTACTGCATCCCTGGCTCCCTCACACTGGCGAATTAACACAGAAATTGCGGCACTATGAAATACTATGTGTTCTATGACATTTCCTTCTAAATCGAGTAACGTTTCTATGGATGCGACAGGATTTTCTTTTGGTATTCGACTATCTCCTTACCGTTGCACTATTCCTTCTTTACTGCATCCCTCGCTCCCTCACATTGACAAATTAACATAGTAATTGCGTCGCTATGAAATACTATGAGATTTGTCACTTCTCTCTCTAAATCGAGTACCGTTTCTATGGTAACGACAGGATTTTATTTTGGGATATGAGTATTTCCTTTCCGATGCAGTATTCCGTCTTTACTGCATCCCCCGCTCCCTGACCTTGACAAATTAACACAGATATTGCGTCGCTATGAAATGCTATGGTTCTATGACTTCTACTCGTAAATCGAGTAGCGTTTGTATGGAAACGACAGGATTTTCCTTTGGATTACGAGTATCTCGTTTCCCGAGGCACTACTCCATCTTTACTGCATTCCTTGATCCGCCACATTGACGAATTAACACAGAAATTGCGTTGCTATGAAATACAATGGGTTCAATGACATCTCCTTCTTAATCGAGTGACGTTTATATGGAATCGACAGAATTTTCTTTTGGGATACGAGTATCTCCTTTCCGATGCATTATTCCTTCTTTACAGCATCCCTCGCTCGCTCACATTGACAAATTAACACAGCAATTGCGTCGCTATCTAATACTATGGGGTCTGTGACTTCTGCTTCTAAATCGAGTAACGATTCTATGAAAACGACAGGATTTTCTTTTGGTAAACGAATATCTCCTTTCCGATGGATTATTCCTTTTTTACTGCATCACTCGCTCCCTCACATTGACGAATTAACACAGAAGTTGCGTCGCTATGAAATTCCATGGGTTCTATGGCTTCTCCGTCTAAATCGAGTAACGTTTCTATGGAAACTACAAGATTTTCTATTGGGACACGACTATCTCCCTTCCGATGCATTATTCCTTCTTTACTGCATCTCTCGCTCCCTCACATTGACGAATTAACACAGAAATTGCGTCGCTATGGAATACTATGGGTTGTATTAATTCTCCATCTAAATCGAGTAACGTTTCTTTGGAAACGAAAGGATTTTCTTTTGAATACGAATATCTACTTTGCGATGCACTATTCCTTCTTTACTGCATCCCTCGCTACCTAACTTTGACGAATTAACACAGAAATTGCGTCGCTATGAAATACTATGGGGTTCTATGACTTCTACTTCTAAATCGAGTAACGATTCTATTGAAACGACTAAATTTTCTATTGGGATACGAGTATCTCCTTTCCTGATGCACTATTCCCTCTTAACTGCATCGCTCGCTCTCTCACTTTGATGAATTAACACAGAAAGTGATCACTATGAATTACTAAGGGTTCTATGACTTCTCCTGCTAAATCGAGTAACGTTTCTATGGAAATTAAAGGATTTTCTTTGGGATACGAGTATCTCCTTTCCAATGCACTATTCCTTCACTACTGCATCCCTCGCTGCCTCACATTGTCGAATTAACACAGAAATTGCGTCGCTATGGAATACTATGGTTTGTATTAATTCTCCATCTAAATCGAGTAACGTTTCTTTGGAAACGAAAGGATTTTCTTTTGGATACGAATATCTCCTTTCCGATGCACCATTTCTTCTTTACTGCATCTTTCGCTACCTAACGTTGACGAATTAACACAGAAATTGCGTCGCTATGAAATACTATGGGGTTCTATGACTTCTACTTCTAAATAGAGTTACGTTTCTATGGAAAGGACTGCATTTTCTTTTGGGATACGAGTACCTCGTTTCCCGATGCACTATTCCCTCTTTACTGCATCCCTCGCTCCCTCTTATTGACGATTTAACACAGATATTGCGTCGCTATGTAATACTATGGGTTCTATGACTTCTCCATCTAAATCGAGTAACATGTCTATGGAAGGGACATGATTTTTCTTTTGGGATACGCCTATCTCCTATCCGATGCACCTTTCCGTCTTTACTGCATCCCTCGCTCCCTCACATTGTCTAATTAGCACAGAAATTAATTCGCTATGGTGTACTATCCGTTCTATGACTTCTCCTTCTTAATCGAGTAACCTTTCTATGGGAACTACTGGATTTTCTTTTGGGATACGAATATCTCCATTCCGATGCACTATTCCTTCTTTAGTGCATCCCTCGCTCCGTCACATTGACAAATTAACACAGAGATTTCGTTGCTATGAAATACTATGGGTTCTATGACATCTCCTTCTGAATTGAGTAACGTTTATATGGAAATGACATGATTTTATTTTGGGATACGAGTATCTCCTTACCGTTGCACTATTCCTTCTTTACTGCATCCCTCGGTCCCTCACATTGACAAATTAACACAGTAATTGCGTCGCTATGAAACACTATGGGGTCTGTGACTTCTATATCTAAATCGAGTAACGTTTCTATGGAAACAACAGGATTTTCTTTTGGGATACGAATATCTCCATTCCGATGCACTATTCCTTCTTTACTGCATCCCTCGCTACGTAACGTTGACGTAATAACACAGAAATTGCGTCCCTATGAAATACTATGGGATCTATGACATCTACTTCTAAATCGAGTAACGTTTCTGTGGAAACGACTGGATTTTCTATTGGGATAGGAGTATCTCCTTTCCCGATGCACTATTCCCTCTTTACTGCATCCCTCGCTCTCTCACATTGATGAATTAACACAGAAATTGACCGCTATGAAATACTAAGGGTTCTATGACTTCACGTTCTAAATCGAGTAACGTTTCTATGGAAAGGAAAGGATTTTCTTTTGGGATACTTGTATCTCCTTTCCAATGCCCTATTCCTTCACTACTGCATCCCTAGCTGCCTCACATTGTCGAATTAACACAGAAATTGCGTCGCTATGGAAAACTATTGGTTCTGTGACTTCTCCTTCTTAATCGAGTTACGTTTCTATGGAAACGACAGGATTTTCTTTTGGGATACGAATATCTCCTTTCCGATGCACTGTTCCTTCTTTACTGCATCTCTCGCTACCCAACGTTGACGTATTAACACAGAGAATGCGTTGCTATGAAATACTATGGGTTCTATGACATCTATTTCTGAATCGAGTAACGTTTATATGGAAATGACAGGATTTTATTTTTGGATACGAGTATCTCCTTTCCGATGCACTATTCCTTCTTTTCTGCATCCCTGGCTCCCTCACACTGACGAATTGCAACGGAAATTGCGGCGCTATGAAATACTATGTGTTCTATGACATCTGCTTCTAAATCGCGTAACGTTTCCATGGAAGCGACAGGATATTCTTTTCGGATAGGACTATCTCCTTGCCGTTGCACTATTCCTTCTTTACTGCATCCCTCGCTCCCTCACATTGGCAAATTGACACAGTAATTGCGTCGCTATGAAATACTATGGGGTCTGGGACTTCTCCTTCTAAATCGAGTAAAGTTTCTATGGAAACGACAGGATTTTATTTTGGGATACGAGTATTTCCTTTCCGATGCAGTATTCCTTCTTTACTGCATCCCCCGCTCCCTCACCTTGACAAATTAACACAGATATTGCGTCGCTATGAAATGCTATGGTTCTATGGCTTCTGCTTCGAAATCGAGTAACGTGTCTATGGAAAGGGCTGGATTTTTCTTTTGGGATACGCCTATCTCCTTTCCGATGCACTATTCCGTCTTTACTGCATCCCTAGCTCCCTCACAATGTCGAATTAACACCGAAATTAAGTCGCTATGTAGTACTATCAGGTCTATGACTTCTCCTTCTTAATCGTGTAACGTTTCTATGGAAACGACAGGATTTTCTTTTCGGATACGAATATCTCCTTTCCGATGCACTATACCTTCTTTACTGCATCCCTCGCTATTTAACATTGACGTATTAACAAAGAAATTGCGTCCCTATGAAATACTATGGGTTCTATGACATCTCCTTCTAAATCGAGTAACGTTTCTATGGAAACGACAGGATTTTCTTTTGGGATACGAGTATCTCCTTTCCGATGCACGATTCCTTCTTTACTGCATCCCTCGCTACCTAACATAGACGAATTAACACAGATATTGCGTCGCTTTGAAATACTATGGGTTCCATGACTTCTCCTTACAAATCGAGTAACGTTGCTATGGAAAGGACAGGATTTTCTTTAGGGATACGAGTATGTCCTCTCCGATGCACTATTCCTTCTCTACTGCATCTCTCGCTCCCTCACAATGACGAATTAACACAGATATTGCGTCGCTATGAAATACTATGGGTTCTATGACTTCTATTGCTAAATCGAGTAACGTTTGTATGGAAGCGACAGGATTTTCCTTTGGGATACGAGTATCTCGTTTCCCGATGCACTATTCCATCTTTACTGCATCCCTTGATCCGCCACAATGACGAATTAACACAGAAATAGCGTTGCTATGAAATACAATGGGTTCTATGACATCTCCTTCTTAATCGAGTGACGTTTATATGGATTCGACGGGATTTTCTTTTGGGATACGTTTATCTCCTTTCCGATGCATTATTCCTTCTTTACTGCATCCCTCGCTCCCTCACATTGACAAATTAATACAGTAATTGCGTCGCTATGAAATACTATGGGATCTGTGACTTCTGCTTCTAAGTCGAGTAACGATTCTATGGAAACGACAGGATTTTCTTTTGGTATACGAATATCTCCCTTCCGATGGACTATTCCTTTTTTACTGCATCCCTCGCTCCCTCACATTGTCGAATTAGCACAGAAATTAAGTCGCTATGGTGTACTATCAGTTCTATGACTTCTCCTTCTTAATCGAGTAACGTTTCTATGGAAACGACTGGATTTTCTTTTGGGATACGAATGTCTCCATTCCGATGCACTATACCTTCTTTACTGCATCCCTCGCTACCTAACATTGACGTATTAACAAATAAATTGCGTCCCTTTGAAATACTATGGGTTCTATGGCATCTCCTTCTAAATCGAGTAACGTTTCTACGGAAACAACAGGATTTTCTTTTGGGATACGAATATCTCCTTTCCGATGCACTATTCCTTCTTTACTGCATCCCTGGCTCCCTCACACTGACGAATTAACACAGAAATTGCGGCGCTATGAAATACTATGTGTTCTATGACATCTGCTTCTATATCGCGTAACGTTTCCGTGGAAGCGACAGGATTTTCTTTTCCGATACGACTATCTCCTTACCGTTGCACTATTCCTTCTTTACTGCATCCCTCGCTCCTTCACATTGTCAAATTAACACAGTAATTGCGTCGCTATGAAATACTATGGGGTCTGTGACTTCTCCTTCTAAATCGAGTAACGTTTCTATGGAAACAACAGGATTTTCTTTTGGTATACAAGTATCTCCTTTCCGATGCACTATTCCTTCTTTACTGCATCCCTGGCTCCCTCACACTGACGAATTAACACAGAAATTGCGGCACTATGAAATACTATGTGTTCTATGACATTTCCTTCTAAATCGAGTAACGTTTCTATGGATGCGACAGGATTTTCTTTTATTATTCGACTATCTCCTTACCGTTGCACTATTCCTTCTTTACTGCATCCCTCGCTCCCTCACATATACAAATTAACACAGTAATTGCGTCGCTATGAAATACTATGAGATTTGTCACTTCTCTCTCTAAATGGAGTACCGTTTCTATGTTAACGACAGGATTTTATTTTGGGATATGAGTATTTCCTTTCCGATGCAGTATTCCGTCTTTACTGCATCCCCCGCTCCCTGACCTTGACAAATTACCACAGATATTGTGTCGCTATGAAATGCTATGGTTCTATGACTTCTACTGGTAAATCGAGTAGCGTTTGTATGGAAACGACAGGATTTTCCTTTGGATTACGAGTATCTCGTTTCCCGAGGCACTACTCCATCTTTACTGCATTCCTTGATCCGCCACATTGACGAATTAACACAGAAATTGCGTTGCTATGAAATACAATGGGTTCTATGACATCTCCTTCTTAATCGAGTGACATTTATATGGAATCGACAGGATTTTCTTTTGGGATACGAGTATCTCCTTTCCGATGCATTATTCCTTCTTTACAGCATCCCTCGCTCCCTCACATTGACAAATTAACACAGCAATTGCGTCGCTATCAAATACTATGGGGTCTGTGACTTCTGCTTCTAAATCGAGTAACGATTCTATGGAAACGACAGGATTTTCTTTTGGTAAACGAATATCTCCTTTCCGATGGACTATTCCTTTTTTACTGCATCACTCGCTCCCTCACATTGACGAATTAACACAGAAATTGCGTCGCTATGGAATACTATGGGTTGTATTAATTCTCCATCTAAATCGAGTAACGTTTCTTTGGAAACGAAAGGATTTTCTTTTGAATACGAATATCTACTTTGCGATGCACTATTCCTTCTTTACTGCATCCATCGCTACCTAACTTTGACGAATTAACACAGAAATTGCGTCGCTATGAAATACTATGGGGTTCTATGACTTCTACTTCTAAATCGAGTAACGATTCTATTGAAACGACTAAATTCTCTATTGGGATACGAGTATCTCCTTTCCCGATGCACTATTCCCTCTTTACTGCATCGCTCGCTCTCTCACTTTGATGAATTAACACAGAAAGTGATCACTATGAATTACTAAGGGTTCTATGACTTCTCCTGCTAAATCGAGTAACGTTTCTATGGAAATTAAAGGATTTTCTTTGGGATACGAGTATCTCCTTTCCAATGCACTATTCCTTCACTACTGCATCCCTCGCTGCCTCACATTGTCGAATTAACACAGAAATTGCGTCGCTATGGAATACTATGGTTTGTATTAATTCTCCATCTAAATCGAGTAACGTTTCTTTGGAAACGAAAGGATTTTCTTTTGGATACGAATATCTCCTTTCCGATGCACCATTTCTTCTTTACTGCATCTTTCGCTACCTAACGTTGACGAATTAACACAGAAATTGCGTCGCTATGAAATACTATGGGGTTCTATGACTTCTCCATCTAAATCGAGTAACGTGTCTATGGAAGGGACATGATTTTTCTTTTGGGATACGCCTATCTCCTATCCGATGTACCTTTCCGTCTTTACTGCATCCCTCGCTCCCTCACATTGTCGAATTAGCACAGAAATTAAGTCGCTATGGTGTACTATCCGTTCTATGACTTCTCCTTCTTAATCGATTAACGTTTCTATGGGAACGACTGGATTTTCTTTTGGGATACGAATATCTCCATTCCGATGCACTATTCCTTCTTTACTGCATCCCTCGCTCCGTCACATTGACAAATTAACACAGAGATTTCGTTGCTATGAAATACTATGGGTTCTATGACATCTCCTTCTGAATTGAGTAACGTTTATATGGAAATGACATGATTTTATTTTGGGATACGAGTATCTCCTTACCGATGCACTATTCCATCTTTAATGCATCCCTGGCTCCCTCACACTGACGAATTAACACAGAAATTGCGGCGCTATGAAATACTATGTGTTCTATGACATCTGCTTCTAAATCGCGTAACGTTTCCGTGGAAGCGACAGGATTTTCTTTTCCAGTACGACTATCTCCTTACCGTTGCACTATTCCTTCTTTACTGCATCCCTCGCTCCCTCACATTGTCAAATTAACACAGTAATTGCGTCGCTATGAAATACTATGGGGTCTGTGACTTCTCCTTCTAAATCGAGTAACGTTTCTATGGAAACGACAGGATTTTCTTTTGGTATACAAGTATCTCTTTTCCGATGCACTATTCCTTCTTTACTGCATCCCTGGCTCCCTCACACTGACGAATTAACACAGAAATTGCGGCACTATGAAATACTATGTGTTCTATGACATTTCCTTCTAAATCGAGTAACGTTTCTATGGATGCGACAGGATTTTCTTTTGGTATTCGACTATCTCCTTACCGTTGCACTATTCCTTCTTTACTGCATCCCTCGCTCCCTCACATTGACAAATTAACACAGTAATTGCGTCGCTATGAAATACTATGCGATTTGTCACTTCTCTTTCTAAATCGAGTACCGTTTCTATGGAAACGACAGGATTTTATTTTGGGATACGTGTATTTCCTTTCCGATGCAGTATTCCGACTTTACTGCATCCCCCGCTCCCTGACCTTGACAAATTAACACAGATATTGCGTCGCTATCAAATGCTATGGGTTCTATGACTTCTACTGGTAAATCGAGTAACGTTTGTATGGAAACGACAGGATTTTCCTTTGGATTACGAGTATCTCGTTTCCCGAGGCACTACTCCATCTTTACTGCATCCCTTGATCCGCCACATTGACGAATTAACAGAGATATTGCGTTGCTATGAAATACAATGGGTTCTATGACATCTCCTTCTTAATCGAGTGACGTTTATATGGAATCGACAGGATTTTCTTTTGGGATACGAGTATCTCCTTTCCGATGCATTATTCCTTCTTTACAGCATCCCTCGCTCCCTCACATTGACAAATTAACACAGCAATTGCGTCGCTATCAGAAACTATGGGGTCTGTGACTTCTGCTTCTAAATCGAGTAACGATTCTATGGAAACGACAGGATTTTCTTTTGGTAAACGAATATCTCCTTTCCGATGGACTATTCCTTTTTTACTGCATCACTCGCTCCCTCACATTGACGAATTAACACAGAAGTTGCGTCGCTATGAAATTCCATGGGTTCTATGGCTTCTCCGTCTAAATCGAGTAACGTTTCCATGGAAACTACAAGATTTTCTATTGGGACACGACTATCTCCCTTCCGATGCATTATTCCTTCTTTACTGCATCTCTCGCTCCCTCACATTGACGAATTAACACAGAAATTGCGTCGCTATGGAATACTATGGGTTGTATTAATTCTCCATCTAAATCGAGTAACGTTTCTTTGGAAACGAAAGGATTTTCTTTTGAATACGAATATCTACTTTGCGATGCACTATTCCTTCTTTACTGCATCCCTCGCTACCCAACTTTGACGAATTAACACAGAAATTGCGTCGCTATGAAATACTATGGGGTTCTATGACTTCTACTTCTAAATCGAGTAACGATTCTATTGAAACGACTAAATTCTCTATTGGGATACGAGTATCTCCTTTCCCGATGCACTATTCCCTCTTTACTGCATCGCTCGCTCTCTCACTTTGATGAATTAACACAGAAAGTGATCACTATGAATTACTAAGGGTTCTATGACTTCTCCTGCTAAATCGAGTAACGTTTCTATGGAAATTAAAGGATTTTCTTTGGGATACGAGTATCTCCTTTCCAATGCACTATTCCTTCACTACTGCATCCCTCGCTGCCTCACATTGTCGAATTAACACAGAAATTGCGTCGCTATGGAATACTATGGTTTGTATTAATTCTCCATCTAAATCGAGTAACGTTTCTTTGGAAACGAAAGGATTTTCTTTTGGATACGAATATCTCCTTTCCGATGCACCATTTCTTCTTTACTGCATCTTTCGCTACCTAACGTTGACGAATTAACACAGAAATTGCGTCGCTATGAAATACTATGGGGATCTATGACTTCTACTTCTAAATAGAGTTACGTTTCTATGGAAAGGACTGCATTTTCTTTTGGGATACGAGTACCTCGTTTCCCGATGCACTATTCCCTCTTTACTGCATCCCTCGCTCCCTCTTATTGACGATTTAACACAGATATTGCGTCGCTGTGTAATACTATGGGTTCTATGACTTCTCCATCTAAATCGAGTAACGTGTTTATGGAAGGGACATGATTTTTCATTTGGGATACGCCTATCTCCTATCCGATGCACCTTTCCGTCTTTACTGCATCCCTCGCTCCCTCACATTGTCGAATTAGCACAGAAATTAAGTCGCTATGGTGTACTATCCGTTCTATGACTTCTCCTTCTTAATCGAGTAACGTTTCTATGTGAACGACTGGATTTTCTTTTGGGATACGAATATCTCCATTCCGATGCACTATTCCTTCTTTACTGCATCCCTCGCTCCGTCACATTGACAAATTAACACAGAGACTTCGTTGCTATGATATACTATGGGTTCTATGACATCTCCTTCTGAATTGAGTAACGTTTATATGGAAATGACATGATTTTATTTTGGGATACGAGTATCTCCTTACCGATGCACTATTCCATCTTTAATGCATCCCTGGCTCCCTCACACTGACGAATTAACACAGAAATTGCGGCGCTATGAAATACTATGTGTTCTATGACATCTGCTTCTAAATCGCGTAACGTTTCCGTGGAAGCGACAGGATTTTCTTTTCCGGTACGACTGTCTCCTTACCGTTGCACTATTCCTTGTTTACTGCATCCCTCGCTCCCTCACATTGTCAAATTAACACAGTAATTGCGTCGCTATGAAATACTATGGGGTCTGTGACTTCTTCTTCTAAATCGAGTAACGTTTCTATGGAAACGACAGGATTTTCTTTTGCTATACAAGTATCTCCTTTCCGATGCACTATTCCTTCTTTACTGCATCCCTGGCTCCCTCACACTGACGAATTAACACAGAAATTGCGGCACTATGAAATACTATGTGTTCTATGACATTTCCTTCTAAATCGAGTAACGTTTCTATGGATGCGACAGGATTTTCTTTTGGTATTCGACTAACTCCTTACCGTTGCACTATTCCTTCTTTACTGCATCCCTCGCTCCCTCACATTGACAAATTAACACAGTAATTGCGTCGCTATGAAATACTATGCGATTTGTCACTTCTCTTTCTAAATCGAGTACCGTTTCTATGGAAACCGACAGGATTTTATTTTGGGATACGTGTATTTCCTTTCCGATGCAGTGTTCCGACTTTACTGCATCCCCCGCTCCCTGACCTTGACAAATTAACACAGATATTGCGTCGCTATGAAATGCTGTGGGTTCTATGACTTCTACTGGTAAATCGAGTAACGTTTGTATGGAAACGACAGGATTTTCCTTTGGATTACGAGTATCTCGTTTCCCGAGGCACTACTCCATCTTTATGCATCCCTTGATCCGCCACATTGACGAATTAACAGAGAAATTTCGTTGCTATGAAATACAATGGGTTCTATGACATCTCCTTCTTAATCGAGTGACGTTTATATGGAATCGACAGAATTTTCTTTTGGGATACGAGTATCTCCTTTCCGATGCATTATTCCTTCTTTACAGCATCCCTCGCTCCCTCACATTGACAAATTAACACAGTAATTGCGTCGCTATGAAATACTATGGGGTCTGTGACTACTGCTTCTACATCGAGTAACGATTCTATGGAAACGACAGGATTTTCTTTTGGTATACGAATATCCCCTTTCCGATGGACTATTCCTTTTTTACTGCATCACTCGCTCCCTCACATTGACGAATTAACACAGAAGTTGCGTCGCTATGGAATTCTATGGGTTGTATTACTTCTCCATCTATATCGAGTAACGTTTCTTTGGAAACGAAAGGATTTTCTTTTGAATACGAATACCTACTTTACGATGCACTATTCCTTCTTTACTGCATCCCTCGCTACCTAACTTTGACGAATTAACACAGAAATTGCGTCGCTATGTAATACTATGGGGTTCTATGACTTCTACTTCTAAATCGAGTAACGATTCTATTGAAACGACTAAATTTTCTATTGGGATACGAGTATCTCCTTTCCCGATGCACTATTCCCTCTTTACTGCATCGCTCGCTCTCTCATTTTGATGAATTAACACAGAAAGTGATCACTATGAATTACTAAGGGTTCTATGACTTCTCCTGCTAAATCGAGTAACGTTTCTATGGAAATTAAAGGATTTTCTTTGGAATACGAGTATCTCCTTTCCAATGCACTATTCCTTCACTACCGCATCCCTCGCTGCCTCACATTGTCGAATTAACACAGAAATTGCGTCGCTGTGGAATACTATGGGTTGTATTACTTCTCCACCTAAATCGAGTAACGTTTCTTTGGAAACGAAAGGATTTTCTTTTGGATACGAATATCTCCTTTCCGATGCACCATTTCTTCTTTACTGCATCTTTCGCTACCTAACGTTGACGAATTAACACAGAAATTGCGTCGCTATGAAATACTATGGGGTTCTATGTCTTCTACTTCTAAATAGAGGTACGTTTCTATGGAAACGACCGCATTTTCTTTTGGGATACGAGTACCTCGTTTCCCGATGCACTATTCCCTCTTTACTGCATCCCTCGCTCCCTCTTATTGACGATTTAACACAGATATTGCGTCGCTATGTAATACTATGGGTTCTGTGACTTCTCCATCTAAATCGAGTAACGTGTCTATGGAACGGACATGATTTTTCTTTTGGGATACGCCTATCACCAATCCTATGCACCTTTCCGTCTTTACTGCATCCCTCGCTCCCTCACATTGTCGAATTAGCACAGAAATTAAGTCGCTATGGTGTACTATCAGTTCTATGACTTCTCCTTCTTAATCGAGTAACGTTTCTATGGGAACGACTGGATTTTCTTTTGGGATACGAATATCTCCATTCCGATGCACTATACCTTCTTTACTGCATCCCTCGCTACCTAACATTGACGTATTAACAAAGAAATTGCGCCCCCTTGAAATACTATGGGTACTATGGCATCTCCTTCTAAATCGAGTAACGTTTCTACGGAAACGACAGGATTTTCTTTTGGGATACGAATATCTCCTTTCCGATGCACTATTCCTTCATTACTGCATCCCTCGCTACCTAACATTGACGAATTAACACAGAATTTGCGTCGCTATGAAATACTATGGGTTCTATGTCTACTCCTTCTAAATCGAGTAACGTTTCTACGGAAACGACAGGATTTTCTTTTGTGATACGAGTATCTCCTTTCCGATGCACTATTCCTTTTTTTCTGCATCACTCGCCAACTCACATTGTCGAATTAACACAGAAGTTGCGTTTCTATGAAATTCCACGGGTTAATGACTTATCCTTCTGAATCGAGTAACATTTCTATGGAAACTACAGGATTTTCGTTTGGGATACGAATATCTCCTTTCCGTTGCACTATTCCTTCTTTACTGCATCCCTCGCTACCTAACGTTGACGTATTAACACAGAAATTGCGTCCCTATGAAATACTATGGGATCTACGACATCTACTTATAAATCGATAACGTTTCTGTGGAAACGACAGGATTTTCTATTGGGATACGAGTATCTCCTTTCCCGATGCACTATTCCCTCTTTACTGCATCCCTCGCTCTCTCACATTGATGAATTAACACAGAAATTGATCGCTATGAAATACTAAGGGTTCTATGACTTCTCCTTCTAAATCGAGTAACGTTTGTATGGGAACGACAGGGTTTTTCTTTTGGGATAAGAGTATCTCCCTTCCCGATGCACTATTCCTTCTTTACTGCATCCCTCGCTCCGTCACATTGACAAATTAACACAGTAATTGCGTCGCTATGAAATACTATGGGTTCTATGACTTCTGCTTCTAAATCGAGTAACGTTTCGATGGAAACTACAGGATTTTCTATTGGGACACGACTATCTCCCTTCCGATGCATTATTCCTTCTTTCCTGCATCTCTCGCTCCCTCACATTGACGAATTAACACAGAAATTGCGTCGCTATGGAATACTATGGGTTGTATTACTTCTCCATCTAAATCGAGTAACGTTTCTTTGGAAACGAAAAGATTTTCTTTTGAATATGAATATCTACTTTGCGATGCACTATTCCTTCTTTACTGCATCCCTCGCTACCTAACTTTGACGAATTAACACAGAAATTGCGTCGCTATGAAATACTATGGGGTTCTATGACTTCTACTTCTAAATCGAGTAACGCTTCTATTGAAACGACTAAATTTTCTATTGGGATACCAGTATCTCCTTTCCCGATGCACTATTCCCTCTTTACTGCATCGCTCGCTCTCTCACTTTGATGAATTAACACAGAAAGTGATCACTATGAATTACTAAGGGTTCTATGACTTCTCCTGCTAAATCGAGTAACGTTTCTATGGAAAGGAAAGGATTTTCTTTGGGATACGAGTATCTCCTTTCCAATGCACTATTCCTTCACTACTGCATCCCTCGCTGCCTCACATTGTCGAATTAACACAGAAATTGCGTCGCTATGGAATACTATGGGTAGTATTACTTCTCCATCTAAATCGAGTAACGTTTCTTTGGAAACGAAAGGATTTTCTTTTGGATACGAATATCTCCTTTCCGATGCACCATTTCTTCTTTACTGCATCTTTCGCTACCTAACGTTGACGAATTAACACAGAAATTGCGTCGCTATGAAATACTATGGGGTTCTATGACTTCTACTTCTCAATAGAGTTACGTTTGTATGGAAACGACTGCATTTTCTTTTGGGATACGAGTACCTCGTTTCCCGATGCACTATTCCCTCTTTACTGCATCCCTCGCTTCCTCTTATTGACGATTTAACACAGATATTGCGTCGCTATGTAATACTATGGGTTCTATGACTTCTCCATCTAAATCGAGTAACGTGTCTATGGAAGGGACATGATTTTTCTTTTGGGATACGCCTATCTCCTATCCGATGCACCTTTCCGTCTTTACTGCATCCCTCGCTCCCTCACATTGTCGAATTAGCACAGAAATTAAGTCGCTATGGTGTACTATCAGTTCTATGACTTCTCCTTCTTAATCGAGTAACGTTTCTATGGGAACGACTGGATTTTCTTTTGGGATACGAATATCTCCATTCCGATGCACTATACCTTCTTTACTGCATCCCTCGCTACCTAACGTTGACGTATTAACAAAGAAATTGCGTCCCTTTGAAATACTATGGGTTCTATGGCATCTCCTTCTAAATCGAATAACGTTTCTACGGAAACGACAGGATTTTCTTTTGGGATACGAGTATCTCCTTTCCGATGCACTATTCCTTTTTTTCTGCATCACTTGCCAACTCACATTGTCGAATTAACACAGAAGTTGCGTCGCTATGAAATTTCACGGGTTTATGACTTATCCTTCTAAATCGAGTAACATTTCTATGGAAACTACAGGATTTTCGTTTGGGAAACGAATATCTCCTATCCGATGCACTATTCCTTCTTTACTGCATCCCTCGCTACCTAACGTTGACGTATTAACACAGAAATTGCGTCCCTATGACATACTATGGGATCTACGACATCTACTTATAAATCGAGTAACGTTTCTGTGGAAACGACTGGATTTTCTATTGGGATACGAGTATCTCCTTTCCCGATGCACTATTCCCTCTTTACTGCATCCCTCGCTCTCTCACATTGATGAATTAACACAGAAATTGATCGCTATGAAATACTAAGGGTTCTATGACTTCTCCTTCTAAATCGAGTAACGTTTGTATGGGAACGACAGGGTTTTTCTTTTGGGATACGAGTATCTCCCTTCCCGATGCACTATTCCTTCTTTACTGCATCCCTCGCTCCGTCACATTGACAAATTAACACAGAGATTTCGTTCCTATGAAATACTATGGGTTCTATGACATCTGCTTCTGAATTGAGCAACGTTTATATGGAAATGACATGATTTTATTTTGGGATACGAGTATCTCCTTACCGATGCACTATTCCATCTTTAATGCATCCCTGGCTCCCTCACACTGACGAATTAACACAGAAATTACGGCGCTATGTGTTCTATGTTCTATGACATCTGCTTCTAAATCGCGTAACGTTTCCGTGGAAGCGACAGGATTTTCTTTTCCGATACGACTATCTCCTTACCGTTGCACTATTCCTTCTTTACTGCATTCCTCGCTCCCTCACATTGTCAAATTAACACAGTAATTGCGTCGCTATGAAATACTATGGGGTCTGTGACTTCCCCTTCTAAATCGAGTAACGTTTCTATGGAAACGACAGGATTTTCTTTTGGTATACAAGTATCTCCTTTCCGATGCACTATTCCTTCTTTACTGCATCCCTGGCTCCCTCACACTGACGAATTAACACAGAAATTGCGGCACTATGAAATACTATGTTTTCTATGACATTTCCTTCTAAATCGAGTAACGTTTCTATGGATGCGATAGGATTTTCTTTTGGTATTCGACTATCTCCTTACCGTTGCACTATTCCTTCTTTACTGCATCCCTCGCTCCCTCACATTTACAAATTAACACAGTAATTGCGTCGCTATGAAAGACTATGGGGTCTGTGACTACTGCTTCTACATCGAGTAACGATTCTATGGAAACGACAAGATTTTCTTTTGGTATACGAATATCTCCTTTCCGATGGACTATTCCTTTTTTACTGCATCACTCGCTCCCTCACATTGACGAATTAACACAGAAGTTGCGTCGCTATGAAATTCCATGGGTTCTATGACTTCTCCGTGTAAATCGAGTAACATTTCTATGGAAACTACAAGATTTTCTATTGGGACACGACTATCTCCCTTCCGATGCATTATTCCTTCTTTACTGCATCTCTCGCTCCCTCACATTGACGAATTAACACAGAAATTGCGTCGCTATGGAATACTATGGGTTGTATTACTTCTCCATCTAAATCGAGTAACGTTTCTTTGGAAACGAAAGGATTTTCTCTTGAATACGAATATCTACTTTACGATGCACTATTCCTTCTTTACTGCATCCCTCGCTACCTAACTTTGACGAATTAACACAGAAATTGCGTCGCTATGAAATACTATGGGGTTCTATGACTTCTACTTCTAAATCGAGTAACGATTCTATTGAAACGACTAAATTTTCTATTGGGATACGAGTATCTCCTTTCCCGATGCACTATTCCCTCTTTACTGCATCGCTCGCTCTCTCATTTTGATGAATTAACACAGAAAGTGATCACTATGAATTACTAAGGGTTCTATGACTTCTCCTGCTAAATCGAGTAACGTTTCTATGGAAATTAAAGGATTTTCTTTGGGATACGAGTATCTCCTTTCCAATGCACTATTCCTTCACTACCGCATCCCTCGCTGCCTCACATTGTCGAATTAACACAGAAATTGCGTCGCTGTGGAATACTATGGGTTGTATTACTTCTCCATCTCAATCGAGTAACGTTTCTTTGGAAACGAAAGGATTTTCTTTTGGATACGAATATCTCCTTTCCGATGCACCATTTCTTCTTTACTGCATCTTTCGCTACCTAATGTTGACGAATTAACACAGAAATTGCGTCGCTATGAAATACTATGGGGTTCTATGACTTCTACTTCTAAATAGAGTTACGTTTCTATGGAAACGACTGCATTTTCTTTTGGGATACGAGTACCTCGTTTCCCGATGCACTATTCCATCTTTACTGCATCCCTCGCTCCCTCTTATTGACGATTTAACACAGATATTGCGTCTCTATGTAATACTATGGGTTCTATGACTTCTCCATCTAAATCGAGTAACGTGTCTATGGAAGGGACATGATTTTTCTTTTGGGATACGCCTATCTCCTATCCGATGCACCTTTCCGTCTTTACTGCATCCCTCGCTCCCTCACATTGTCGAATTAGCACAGAAATTAAGTCGCTATGGTGTACTATCAGTTCTATGACTTCTCCTTCTTAATCGAGTAACGTTTCTATGGGAACGACTGGATTTTCTTTTGGGATACGAGTATCTCCTTTCCGATGCACTATTCCTTTTTTTCTGCATCACTCGCCAACTCACATTGTCGAATTAACACAGAAGTTGCGTCGCTATGAAATTCCACGGGTTTATGACTTATCCTTCTAAATCGAGTAACATTTCTATGGAAACTACAGGATTTTCGTTTGGGAAACGAATATCTCCTTTCCGATGCACTATTCCTTCTTTACTGCATCCCTCGCTACCTAACGTTGACGTATTAACACAGAAATTGCGTCCCTATGACATACTATGGGATCTACGACATCTACTTATAAATCGAGTAACGTTTCTGTGGAAACGACTGGATTTTCTATTGGGATACGAGTATCTCCTTTCCCGATGCACTATTCCCTCTTTACTGCATCCCTCGCTCTCTCACATTGATGAATTAACACAGAAATTGATCGCTATGAAATACTAAGGGTTCTATGACTTCTCCTTCTAAATCGAGTAACGTTTGTATGGGAACGACAGGGTTTTTCTTTTGGGATACGAGTATCTCCCTTCCCGATGCACTATTCCTTCTTTACTGCATCCCTCGCTCCGTCACATTGACAAATTAACACAGAGATTTCGTTGCTATGAAATACTATGGATTCTATGACATCTGCTTCTGAATTGAGTAACGTTTATATGGAAATGACACGATTTTATTTTGGGATACGAGTATCTCCTTACCGATGCTATATTCCATCTTTAATGCATCCCTGGCTCCCTCACACTGACTAATTAACACAGAAATTGCGGCGCTGTGGAATACTATGTGTTCTATGACATCTGCTTCTAAATCGCGTAACGTTTCCGTGGAAGCGACAGGATTTTCTTTTCCGATACGACTATCTCCTTACCGTTGCACTATTCCTTCTTTACTGCATCCCTCGCTCCCTCACATTGTCAAATTAACACAATAATTGCGTCGCTTTGAAATACTATGGGGTCTGTGACTTCTCCTTCTAAATCGAGTAACGTTTCTATGGAAACGACAGGATTTTCTTTTGGTATACAAGTATCTCCTTTCCGATGCACTATGCCCTCTTTACTGCATCCCTGGCTCCCTCACACTGACGAATTAACACAGAAATTGCGGCACTATGAAATACTATGTGTTCTATGACATTTCCTTCTAAATCGAGTAACGTTTCTATGGATGCGACAGGATTTTCTTTTGGTATTCGACTATCTCCTTACCATTGCACTATTCCTTCTTTACTGCATCCCACGCTCCCTCACATTGACAAATTAACACAGTAATTGCGTCGCTATGAAATACTATGCGATTTGCACTTCTCTTTCTAAATCGAGTACCGTTTCTATGGAAACGACAGGATTTTATTTTGGGATACGAGTATTTCCTTTCCGATGCAGTATTCCGTCTTTACTGCATCCCCCGCTCCCTCACCTTGACAAATTAACTCAGATATTGCGTCGCTATGAAATGCTATGGATCTATGACTTCTGCTTCGAAATCGAGTAACGTGTCTATGGAAAGGGCAGGATTTTTCTTTTGGGATACGCCTATCTCCTTTCCGATGCACTATTCCGTCTTTACTGCATCCCTCGCTCCCTCACATTTTCGAATTAACACAGAAATTAAGTCGCTATGTAGTACTATCAGGTCTATGACTTCTCCTTCTAAATCGTGTAACGTTTCTATGGAAACGACAGGATTTTCTTTTCGGATACGCATATCTCCTTTCCGATGCACTATACCTTCTTTACTGCATCCCTCGCTACCTAACATTGACGTATTAACAAAGAAATTGCGTCCCTATGAAATACTATGGGTTCTATGACATCTCGTTCTAAATCGAGTAACATATCTATGGAAACGACAGGATTTTCTTTTCGGATACGAGTATCTCCTTTCCGATGCACGATTCCTTCTTTACTGCATCCCTCGCTACCTAACATACACGAATTATCACAGAAATTGCGTCGCTATGAAATACTATGGGTTCCATGACTTCTCCTTATAAATCGAGTAACGTTGCTAAGGAAAGGACAGGATTTTCTTTTGGGATACGAGTATGTCCTTTCCGATGCACTATTCCTTCTCTACTGCATCCCTCGTTCCCTCACATTGACGAATTAGCACAGAAATTGCGTCGCTATGAAATACTATGGGTTCTATGACTTCTACTGGTAAATCGAGTAACGTTTGTATGGAAACGACAGGATTTTCCTTTGGATTACGAGTATCTCGTTTCCCGAAGCACTACTCCATCTTTACTGCATCCCTCGCTATCTCACATTGACGAATTAACACAGATATTTCGTCACTATGAAATACTATGGGTTCTATGACACCACCTTCTAAATCGAGTAACGTTTCTATAGAAACGACAGTATTTTATTTGGTATACGAATATCTCCTTTCCGATGCACTATTCCTTTTTTACTGCATCACTCGCTAACTCACATTGACGAATTAACACAGAAGTTGCGTCGCTATGAAACTCCGTGGGTTCTATGACATCTCCTTCTAAATCGAGTAAGGTTTCTATGAAACAACATGATTTTCTTTTGGGATACGACTATCTCCCTTACGATGCATTATTCCCTCTTTACTGCATCCCTCGCTCCCTCACGTAGACGAATTAACACAGATATTGCATCGATATGGAATACTACGGGTTTATGACTTCACCTTCTAAATCGAGTAACGTTTCTATGGAAACGAAAGGGATTTCGTTTGGATACGAATATCTCCTTTCCGATGCACTATTTCCTCTTTACTGCATCCCTGGCCACCTAACACTGACGAATTCACACAGAAATTTCGTCGGTATTAAATACTATGGGTTCTATGACCTCTACTTCTAAATCGAGTAACGTTTCTATGGAAACGACAGGATTTTCTTTTGGTATACGAGTATTTCCTTTCCGATGCACTATTCCTTCTTTACTGCATCCCTCGCTTCCTTGGATTTTCTTTTGGGATACGAGTATCTCCTTTCACGATGCACTATTCCCTCCTTACTGGATCTCTCGCTCCCTCACATTGACGAATTAACACAGAAATTGTGTTGCTATGAAATACTATGGGTTGTATGACTTCTCCTTCTAGATCGGGTAACGTTTCTATGGAGGCGAAAGGATTTTCATTTGGATACGAATATCTCCATTCCGATGCACTATTCCTTCTTTACTGCATCCCTCGCTTCCTAACATTGACGAATTATCACAGAAATTGCGTCGCTATGTAATGCTATGGGGTTCTATGACTTCTACTTCTAAATCGAGTAACGTTTCTACGGAAACGACGGGATTTTCTATTGGGATACAAGTATCTCCTTTCCAATGCACTATTCCTTCACTACTGCATCCCTCGCTGCCTCACATTGACGAATTAACGCAGATATCGCGTCGCTATGAAATACAATGGATTCTATTACTTCTACCTCTAAATTGAGTTACGTTTGTATGGGAACGACAGGATTTCCATTTGGGATACGAGTATCTCCCTTCCCGATGCACTATTTTTTCTTTACTGCATCCCTCGCTCCGTCACATTGAAGAAATAACACAGAGATTGCGTTGCTATGAAATACTATGGGTTCTATGACATCTGCTTCTAAATCGAGTTACGTTTCCATGGAAGTGACAGGATTTTCTTTTGGGATACGACTATCTCCTTACCGTTGCAGTATTCCTTCTTTACTGCATCCCTCGCTCCCTCACTTTGACAAATTAACTCTGTAATTGCGTCGCTATGAAATACTATGTGATCTGTCACTTCTCCTTCTAAATCGAGTAACGTTTCTATGGAAACGACAGGATTTTCTTTTGGTATACGAGTATCTCCTTTCCGATGCCCTATTCCTTCTTTACTGCATCCCTCGCTTCCTCACATTGACGAATTAATACAGAAATTGCGTCGCCATGAAATACTATGTGTTCTATGACTTCTCCTTCTAAATCGAGTAACGTTTCTATGGAAACGACAAGATTTTCTCTTGGGATACAACTATCTCCTTTCCGATGCACTATTCTTTCTTTACTACATCACTCGCTCCCTCACATTGACGAATTATCACAGAAATTGCGTCACTATGAAATACTATGGATTCTATGACTCCTCCTTCTAAATCGAGTAACGTTTCTATGGAAACGACTGGATTTTCTTATGCGGTACGAGTATCTCCTTTCCGATGCACTATTCCTTTTTTACTGCATCACTCGCTCCCTCACGTTGGCGAATTGACACAGAAGTTGCGACGCTATGAAATTCTATGGGTTCTATGACTTCTCCTTCTAAATCGAGTAACGTTTCTATGGAAACTACAGGATTATCTTTTGGGATACGACCATCTCCCTTACGATGCATTAATCCTTCTTTACTGCATCCCTCGCTCCCTCACATTGACGAAGTAACACAGAAATTGCATCGCTATGGAATACTATGGGTTGTAGGACTTCTCCTTCTAAATCGAATAACGTTTCTATGGAAAGGAAAGGATTTTCATTTTGATACGAATATCTCCTTTCCGATGCACTATTTCTTCTTTACTGCATCCCTCGCTACCTAATATTGACGAATTAACACAGAAAAAGCGTCGCTATGAAGTACTATGAGTTCTATGACCTCTCCTTCTAAATCGAGTAACGTTTCTATGGAAACTACAGGACATTCTCTTGGGATACGAGTATCTCCTTTCCGATGCATTATTCCCTCTTTACTGCATCTCTCTCTCCTTCATATCGACGAATTATCACAGATATTGCGTCGCTATGAAAAACGGCATTGCTGTTCTGGTACTGCGAACGTCTGAAAGCAAGGGGAAACTACAGCCGTGAATTTTCCCGAGGGCATGCAGCTTTACTGTATGATTACATGATGATGGCGTCCTCTTGGGTAAAATATTCCGGAGGTAAAACAGTCCCCCATTCGGATCACCGGGCGAGGACTACTCAAGAGGATGTCGTTATCAGGGGAAAGAAAACTGGCGTTCTACAGATCGGAGCGTGGAATGTCAGATCCCTTAATCGGGCAAGTAGGTTAGAAAATTTAAAAAGGGAAATGGATAGGTTGAAGTTAGATATAGTGGAAATTAGTGAAATTCGGTGGCAGGAGGAACAAGACTTCTGGTCAGGTAACTACAGGGTTATAAACACAAAATCAAATAGGGGTAATGCAGGAGTAGGTTTAATAATGAATAGGAAAATAGGATTGCGGGTAAGCTACTATAAACAGCATAGTGAACGCAATATTGTGGCCAAGATAGATACGAAGCACACACCTACTACAGTAGTACATGTTTATATGCCTACTAGCTCGGCAGATGACGAAGAAATTGAAGAAATGTATGATGAAATAAAAGAAATTATTCAGATTGTGAAGGGAGACGAAAATTTAATAGTCATGGGTGACTGGAATTCGAGTGTAGGAAAAGGGAGAGAAGGAAACATAGTAGGTGAATATGGATTGGGGGACAGAAATGAAAGAGGAAGCCGCCTGGTAGAATTTTGCACAGAGCACAACATAATCATAACTAACACTTGGTTTAAGAATCATGAAAGAAGGTTGTATACATGGAAGAACCCTGGAGATACTAAAAGGTATCAGATAGATTATATAATGGTAAGACAGAGATTTAGGAACCAGGTTTTAAATTGTAAGACATTTCCGGGGGCAGATGTGGAATGTGACTACAATCTATTGGTTATGACCTGTAGATTAAAACTGAAGAAACTGCAAAAAGGTGGGAATTTAAGGAGATGGGACCTGGATAAACTAAAAGAACCAGAGGTTGTACAGAGATTCAGGGAGAGCATAAGGGAGCAATTGACAGGAATGGGGGAAATAAATGCAGTAGAAGAAGAATGGGTAGCTTCGAGGGATGAAGTAGTGAAGGCAGCAGAGGATCAGGTAGGTAAAAAGACGAGGGCTAGTAGAAATCCTTGGGTAACAGAACAAATATTGAATTTAATTGATGAAAGGAGAAAATATAAAAATGCAGTAAGTGAAACAGGCAAAAAGGAATACAAACGTCTCAAGAATAAGATCGACAGGAAGTGCAAAATGGCTAAGCAGGGATGGCTATCTCACTAGGGGTAAGATAGATACCGCCTACAGGAAAATTAAAGAGACCTTTTTGAGATAAGAGAACGACTTGTATGAATATCAAGAGCTCAGATGGAAACCCAGTTCTAAGCAAAGAAGGGAAAGCAGAAAGGTGGAAGGAGTATATAGAGGGTCTAGACAAGGGCGATGTACTTGAGGACAATATTATGGAAATGGAAGAGGATGTAGATGAAGATGAAATGGGAGATACGATACTGCGTGAAGAGTTTGACAGAGCACTGAAAGACCTGAGTCGAAACAAGGCCCCCGGAGTAGACAATATTCCATTGGAACTACTGACGGCCTTGGGAGAGCCAGTCCTGACAAAACTTTACCATCTGGTGAGCAAGGTGTATGAAACAGGTGAAATACCCTCCGACTTCAAGAAGAATATAATAATTCCAATCGCAAAGAAAGCAGGTGTTGACAGATGTGAAAATTACCGAACTATCAGCTTAATAAGTCACAGCTGCAAAATACTAACACGAATTCTTTACAGACGAATGGAAAAACTAGTAGAAGCCAACCTCGGGGAAGATCAGTTTGGATTCCGTAGAAACACTGGAACACGTGAGGCAATACTGACCTTACGACCCATCTTAGGAGAAAGATTAAGGAAAGGCAAATCTACGTTTCTAGCATTTGTAGACTTAGAGAAAGCTTTTGACAATGTTGACTGGAATACTCTCTTTCAAATTCTAAAGGTGGCCGGAGTAAAATACAGGGAGCGAAAGGCTATTTACAATTTGTACTGAAACCAGATGGCAGTTATAAGAGTCGAGGGACATGAAAGGGAAGCAGTGCTTGGGAAGGGAGTAAGACAGGGTTGTAGCCTGTCCCCGATGTTGTTCAATCTGTATATTGAGCAAGCAGTAAAGGAAACAAAAGAATAATTCGGAGTAGGTATTAAAATTCATGGAGAAGAAATAAAGACTTTGAGGTTCGCCGATGACATTGTAATTCTGTCAGAGACAGCAAAGGACTTGGAAGAGCAGTTGTATGGAATGGACAGTGTCTTGAAAGGAGGATATAAGATGAACATCAACAAAAGCAAAACAAGGATAATGGAACGTAGTCTAATTAAGTCGGGTGAAGCTGAGGGAATTAGATTAGGAAATGAGGCACTTAAAGTAGTAAAGGAGTTTTGCTGTTTGGGGAGCAAAATAACTGATGATGGTCGAAGTAGAGAGCATATAAAATGTAGGCTGGCAATGGCAAGGAAAGCGTTTCTGAAGAAGAGAAATTTGTTAACATCCAGTATTGATTTAAGTGTCAGGAAGTCATTTCTGAAAGTATTCGTATGGAGTGTAGCCATGTATGGAAGTGAAACATGGACGATAAATAGTTTGGACAAGAAGAGAATAGAAGCTTTCGAAATGTGGTGCTACAGAAGAATGCTGAAGATTAGATGGGTAGATCACATAACTAATGAGGAAGTATTGAATAGGATTGGGGAGAAGAGAAGTTTGTGGCACAACTTGACCAGAAGAAGGGATCGGTTAGTAGGACATGTTCTGAGGCATCAAGGGATCACCAATTTAGTATTGGAGGCCAGCGTGGAGGGTAAAAATCGTAAGGGGAGACCAAGAGATGTATACACTGAGCAGATTCAGAAGGATGTAGGTTGCAGTAGGTACTGGGAGATGAAAAAGTTTGCACAGGATAGAGTAGCATGGAGAGCTGCATAAAACCAGTCTCAGGACTGAAAACCACAACAACAACAACATGAAATACTATGGGTTCTATGACTTCTACCAATAAATCGAGGAACGTTTGTATCGGAACGACAGGATTTTCCTTTGGGATACGAGTATCTCCCTTCCCGAAGCACTATTCCTTCTTTACTGTATCCCACGCTCCGTCACATTGACGAATTAACACAGAGATTGCGTTGCTATGAAATACTATGGGTTCTATGACATCTCCTTCTAAATCGGGTAACGTTAATATGGATACGACAGGATTTTCTTTTGGGATACGACTATCTCCCGTCCGATGCTTCATTCCTTCTTTTACTGCATCCCTTGCTCCCTCTCATTGACGAACTAACACAGAAATTGCATCGCTATGGACTACTATGGGTTGTATGACTTCTCCTTCTAAATCGAGTAACGTTTCTATGGAAACGAATGGGTTTTCTTTTGGATACGAATGTATCCTTTCCGGTGCAATATTTCTTATGTACTGCATCCCTCGCTACGTAAGATTGACGAATTAACAAAGATATTTCGTCGGTATGAAATACTATGGGTTCTATTACTTCTACTTCTAAATCGAGTAACGTATCTATGGAAACGACTTGATTTTCTTTTGGGATACGAGTATCTCCTTTCCCGATGCACTATTCCCTCATTACTGCATCCCTCGCTCCCTCACATTGACAAATTAACAAAGTACTGGCGTCGCTATGAAATACTATGTGGTCTGGGACTTCTCCTTCTAAATCGAGTAACGTTCCTATGGAAGCGACAGGATTGTCTTTTGGTATACGAGTATCTCCTTCCCGATGCACTATTCCTTCTTTACTGCATCCCTCGCTCCCGCTTATTGGCGCATTAACAGAGAAATTGCGTCGCTTTGAAATACTATGGATTCTATTACTTCTCCTTCTAAATCGAGTAACGTTTATATGGAAACGACTTGATTTTCTTTTGGGATACGAGTATCTCCTTTCCCGATGCACTATTCCCTCATTACTGCATCCCTCGCTCCCTCACATTGACAAATTCACACAGTAATTGCGTCGCAATGAAATATTATGGGATCTCTGACTACTCCTTCTAAATCGAGTAACGTTTCTATGGGAACGACAGGATTTTCTTTTGGGATACGAATATCTCCTTTCCGATTCACTATTCCTGCTTCACTGCATCCCTCGCTTCCGCAATGAAATACTATGGGATCTGTGACTACTCCTTCTAAATCGAGTAACGACAGGATTTTCTTTTGGGATACGAATATCTCCTTTCCGATTTACTATTCCTGCTTCACTGCTTCCTTCGCTCCCTGACATTGACGAATTAACACATAAATTGCGTCACTATGAAATACCATGGGTTCTACGACACCTCCTCCTAAATCGAGTAACGTTTCTACGGAACCGACAGGATTTTCTTTTGGGATACGAGTATCTCCTTTCCCATGCACTATTCCTTTTTTACTGCATCACTCGCTAACTCACATTGACGAATTAACACAGAAGTTGCGTCGCTATGAAATTCTATGGGTTCTATGACATCTCCATCTAAATCGAGTAACGTTTCAATGGAAACGACAGGATTATCTTTTGGGATACGAGTATCTCCCTTCCGATGCTTTATTCCTTCTTTTACTGCACCCTCGCTCCTTCACATTGACGAATTAACACAGAAATTGCATCGCTATGGAATACTATGGATTGTATGACTTCTCCTTCTAAATCGAGTAACGTTTCTATGCAAATGAAAGAAATTTCTTTAGGATACGAATAACTCCTTTCCGATGCACTATTTCACTCTTTACTGCATCCCTCGCTACCTAACATTGACGAATTAACACAGAAGTTTCGTCGGTATGAAATACTATGGGATCTGTGACTTCTCCTTCTTAATCGAGTAACGTTACTATGGAAAGGAAAGGATTTTCTTTTGGGATTCGAGTACCTCCTTTCCAATGCACTATTCGTTCACTACTGCTTCCCTCGCTGCCTCACACTGTCGAATTAACACAGAAATTGCGTCGCTATGGAATACCATCGGTTCTATGACTTCTCCTTCTTAATCGAGTAACGTTTCTATGGAAAGGACAGGTTTTTCTTTTTGGATACGAATATCTCCTTTCCGATGCAGTATTCAATCTTTACTGCATCCCTCGCTACCTAACGTTGACGTATTAACACAGAAATTGCGTCCCTATGAAATTCTATGGGTTCTATGACATCTCCTTCAAAATCGAGTAACGATTTTATGGATGGACAGGAATTTCTTTTGGGATACGAGTATCTCCTTTCCGTTGCACGATTCTTTCTATACTGCATTCCTCGCTCCCTCACATTGACGAATTAACACAGATTTTGCGTCGCTATGATATATTATGCGTTCTATGACTTCTACCTCTAAATCGAGTAACGTTTGTTGGGGAACGACTGGATATTCTTTTGGGATACGAGTATCTCCCTTCCTGATGCACTATTCCATTTTTACTGCATCCCTCGCTTCGTCACATTGACGAATTAACACAGAGATTGCGTTGCTATGAAATACTATGGGTTCTATGACATATCCTTCTAAATCGAGTAACGTTCCTATGGAAACGACAGTATTATCTTTAGTGATACGAGTATCTCCTTTCCGATGCACTATTCCTTTCTTACTGCATCACTCGCTCCCTCACATTGACGAACTAACGCAGAAGTTGCGTCGCTATGAAATTCTATGGGTTCTGTGACTTCCCCTTCTAAATCGGGTAACGTTTCTATGGAAACTACAGGCTTATCTTTTGGGATACGACTATGTCCCTTCCGTTGCTTTATTCCTTCTTTTACTGCATCCCTCGCTCCCTCACATTGACGAATTAACACAGAAATTGTGTTGCTATGGAATACTGTGGGTTTTATGACATCTCCTTCTAAATCAAGTAACGTTTATATGGAAACGACAGGATTTTCTTTTGGGATACGAGTATCTCCTTTCCGATGCACTATTCCTACTTTACTGCATCCCTCGCCCTCTCACATTGACGAATTAACACAGATATTTCGTCACTATGAAATACTATGGGTTCTATGACACCTCCTTCTAAATCGAGTAACGTTTCTATGGAAACGAGAGGATTTTCTTTTTGGAAACGAGTATCTCCTTTCCCATGCACTATTCCTTTTTTACTGCATCACTCGTTAACTCACATTGACGAATTAACACAGAAGTTGCGTCGCTATGAATTTCTGTGGGTTGTATGACATCTCCTTCTAAATCGAGTACCGTTTCTATGAAACCACAGGATTTTCTTTTGTGATACGACTATCTCCCTTACGATGCATTATTCCTTCTTTACTGCATACCTCGCTCCCTCACATAGACGAATTAACACAGAAATTGTATCGTTATGGAATACTATGTGTTTATGACTTCACCTTCTAAATCGAGTAACGTTTCTATGGAAACGAAAGGATTTTCTTTTGGGATACGAATATCTCCTTTCCGATGCACTATTCCTTCTTTACTGCATCCCTCGCCACCAAACGTTGACGTATTAACACAGAAATTGCGTCCCTATGAAATACTATGTATTCTATGACATCTCCTTCTAAATCGAGTAACGTTTCTACGGAAAGGACAGGATTTTCTTTTGGGATAGGAGTATCACCTTTCCGATGCACGGTTCCTTCTTTACTGCGTCCCTCGCTCCCTCACATTGACGAATTAACACAGATATTGCGTCGCTATGAAATACTATGGGTTCTATGACTTCTACTTCTAAATCGATTTACGTTTGTATGGGAACAACAGGATTTCCATTTGGGATACGAGTATCTCCGTTCCCTATGCACTATTCCTTCTTTACTGCATCCCTCGCTCCGTCACATTGAAGAATTAACACAGAGATTGCGTTGCTATGAAATACTATGGGTTCTATGACATCTGCTTCTAAATCGAGTAACGTTTCCATGGAAGTGACAGGATTTTCTTTTGGGATACGACTATCTCCTTACCGTTGCAGTATTCCTTCTTTACTGCATCCCTCGCTCCCTCACTTTGACAAATTAACTCAGTAATTGCGTCGATATGAAATACTATGGGATCTGTGACTTCTCCTTCTAAATCGAGTAACGTTTCTATGGAAACGACAGGATTTTCTTTTTGTATACGAGTATCTCCTTTGCGATGCACTATTCCTTCTTTACTGCATCCCTCGCTTCCTCGCATTGACAAATTAACTCAGAAATTGCGTCGCTATGAAAAACTATGTGTTCTATGACTTCTCCTTCTAAATTGAGTAACGTTTCTATGGAAACGACAAGATTTTCTTTTGGGATACGACTATTTCCTTTCCGATGCACTATTCCTTCTTTACTACAACACTCGCTCCCTCACATTGACGAATAACCACAGAAATTGCGTCACTATGAAATACTATTGGTTCTGTGACTCCTCCTTCTAAATCGAGTAACGTCTCTATGGTAACGACAGGATTTTCTTATGGGATACGAGTATCTCCTTTCCGATGCACTATTCCTTTTTTACTGCATCACTCGCTCCCTCACATCGACGAAATGACACAGAAGTTGCGTCGCTATGAAATTCTATGGGTTCTATGACTTCTCCTTCTAAATCGAGTAACGTTTCTATGGAAACTACAGGATTATCTTTTGGGATACGACCATCTCCCTTACGATGCATTATTCCTTCTTTACTGCATCACTCGCTCCCTCACATCGACGAAATGAAATACTGTATGATTACATGATGATGGCGTCCTCTTGGGTAAAATATTCCGGAATTTAAAATAGTCCCCCTTTCGGATTTCCGGGCGAGGACTACTCAAGAGGATGTCGTTATCAGGAGAAAGAAACTGGCGTTCTACGGATCGGAGCGTGGAATGTCAGATCCCTTAATCGGGCAGGTAGGTTAGAAAATTTATAAAGGGAAATGGATAGGTTGAAGTTAGATATAGTGGGAATTAGTGAAGTTCGGTGGCAGGAGGAACAAGACTTCTGGCAGGTGACTACAGGGTTATAAACACAAAATCAAATAGGGGTAATGCAGGAGTAGGTTTAATAATGAATAGGAAAATAGGAATGCGGGTAAGCTATTACAAACAGCATAGTGAACGCATTATTGTGGCCAAGATAGATACGAAGCCCACACCTACTACAGTAGTACAAGTTTATATGCCAACTAGCTCTGCAGATGACGAAGAAATTGAAGAAATGTATGATGAAATAAAAGAAATTATTCAGATTGTGAAGGGAGACGAAAATTTAATAGTCATGGGTGACTGGAATTCGAGTGTAGGAAAAGGGAGAGAAGGAAACATAGTAGGTGAATATGGATTGGGGGACAGAAATGAAAGAGGAAGCCGCCTGGTAGAATTTTGCACAGAGCACAACATAATCATAACTAACACTTGGTTTAAGAATCATGAAAGAAGGTTGTATACATGGAAGAACCCTGGAGATACTAAAAGGTATCAGATAGATTATATAATGGTAAGACAGAGATTTAGGAACCAGGTTTTAAATTGGAAGACATTTCCAGGGGCAGATGTGGACTCTGACCACAATCTATTGATTATGACCCGTAGATTAAAACTGAAGAAACTGCAAAATGGTGGGAATTTAAGGAGATGGGACCTGGATAAACTAAAAGAACCAGAGGTTGTACAGAGATTCAGGGAGAGCATAAGGGAACAATTGACAGGAATGGGGGAAATAAATGCAGTAGAAGACGAATGGGTAGCTATGAGGGATGAAGTAGTGAAGGCAGCAGAGGATCAGGTAGGTAAAAAGACGAGGGCTAATAGAAATCCTTGGGTAACAGAAGAAATATTGAATTTAAATGATGAAAGGAGAAAATATAAAAATGCAGTAAGTGAAACAGGCAAAAAGGAATACAAACGTCTTAAAAATAAGATCGACAGGAAGTGCTAAATGGCTAAACAGGGATGGCTAGAGGACAAATGTAAGGATTTAGAGGCCTATCTCACTAGGGGTAAGATAGATACCGCCTACAGGAAAATTAAAGAGACCTTTGGAGATAAGAGAAGGACTTGTATGAATCTCAAGAGCTCAGATGGAAACCCAGTTCTAAGCAAAGAAGGGAAAGCAGAAGGGTGGAAGGAGTATATAGAGGGTCTATACAAGGGCGATGTACTTGAGGACAATATTATGGAAATGGAAGAGGATGTAGATGAAGATGAAATGGGAGATACGATACTGCGTGAAGAGTTTGACAGAGCACTGAAAGACCTGAGTCGAAACAAGGCCCCCGGAGTAGTCAATACTCCATTGGAACTACTGACGGCCTTGGGAGAGCCAGTCCTGACAAAACTCTACCATCTGGTGAGCAAGGTGTATGAAACAGGTGAAATACCCTCCGACTTCAAGAAGAATATAATAATTCCAATCGCAAAGAAAGCAGGTGTTGACAGATGTGAAAATTACCGAACTATCAGCTTAATAAGTCACAGCTGCAAAATACTAACACGAATTCTTTACAGACGAATGGAAATACTAGTAGAAGCCAACCTCGGGGAAGATCAGTTTGGATTCCGTAGAAACACTGGAACACGTGAGGCAATACTGACCTTACGACTCATCTTAGGAGAAAGATTAAGGAAAGGCAAATCTACGTTTCTAGCATTTGTAGACTTAGAGAAAGCTTTTGACAATGTTGACTGGAATACTCTCTTTCAAATTCTAAAGGTGGCCGGGGTAAAATACAGGGAGCGAAAGGCTATTTATAATTTGTACAGAAACCAGATGGCAGTTATAAGAGTCGAGGGACATGAAAGGGAAGCAGTGCTTGGGAAGGGAGTAAGACAGGGTTGTAGCCTGTCCCCGATGTTGTTCAATCTGTATATTGAGCAAGCAGTAAAGGAAACAAAAGAATAATTCGGAGTAGGTATTAAAATTCATGGAGAAGAAATAAAAACTTTGAGGTTCGCCGATGACATTGTAATTCTGTCAGAGACAGCAAAGGACTTGGAAGAGCAGTTGAATGGAATGGACAGTGTCTTGAAAGGAGGATATAAGATGAACATCAACAAAAGCAAAACAAGGATAATGGAATGTGGTCTAATTAAGTCGGGTGAAGCTGAGGGAATTAGATAAGGAAATGAGGCACTTTAAGTAGTAAAGGAGTTTTGCTGTTTGGGGAGCAAAATAACTGATGATGGTCGAAGTAGAGAGCATATAAAATGTAGGCTGACAATGGCAAGGAAAGCGTTTCTGAAGAAGAGAAATTTGTTAACATCCAGTATTGATTTAAGTGTCAGGAAGTAATTTCTGAAAGTATTCGTATGGAGAGTAGCCATGTATGGAAGTGAAACATGGACGATAAATAGTTTGGACAAGAAGAGAATAGAAGCTTTCGAAATGTGGTGCTACAGAAGAATGCTGATGATTAGATGGGTAGATCACATAACTAATGAGGAAGTATTGAATAGGATTGGGGAGAAGAGAAGTTTGTGGCACAACTTGACCAGAAGAAGGGATCGGTTGGTAGGACATGTTCTGAGGCATCAAGGGATCACCAATTTAGTATTGGAGGCCAGCGTGGAGGGTAAAAATCGTAGGGGGAGACCAAGAGATGAATACACTAAGCAGATTCAGAAGGATGTAGGTTGCAGTAGGTACTGGGAGATGAAAAAGCTTGCACAGGATAGAGTAGCATGGAGAGCTGCATCAAACCAGACTCAGTACTGAAGACCACAACAACAACAACATGAAATACTATGGGTTCCTATGCGTTCTATGACTTCTACCTCTAAATCGAGTAACGTTTGTATGGGAACGACAGGCTTTTCTTTTGGGATACGAGTATCTCCCTTCCCGAAGCACTATTCCTTCTTTACTGTATCCCACGCTCCGTCACATTGACGAATTATCACAGAGATTGCGTTGCTATGAAATACTAAGGGTTTTATGACATCTCCTTCTAAATCGAGTAACGTTAATATGGAAACGACAGGATTTTCTTTTGGGATACGCCTATCTCCTTTCCGATGCACTATTCCATCTTTCCTGCATCCTTCGCTCCCTCACATTGACGAATTAACACAGAAATAGCGTCGCTATGAAGTACTATGGGTTCTATGACTTCTCCTCCTAATTCGAGTTACGTTTCTATGGAAAGGAAAGGATTTTCATTTGGGATACGAGTATCTCCTTTCCAATAAACTATTCCTTCTCTACTGCATCCCTCGCTCCCTCACATTGATGTATTAACACAGAAATTGCGTCGCTATGAAATCATATGGGTTCTATGTCTTCTCCTTCTAAATCGAGTAACGTGTCTATGGAAAGAACAGTACTTTCTTTTGGGATACGACTCTCTCCTTTGCGTTGCACTATTCCTTCCTTACTGCATCCCTTGCTTCCTCACAATGACGAATGAACATAGATATTGCGTCACTATGAAATACTATGTTTACCAAGACTTTTTCTTCTAAGTCGAGTAACGTTTCTATGGAAACGAGAGGATTTTCTTTTGGGATTCGACTATCTCCTTTCCGATGCACTATTGCTCCTTTACTGCATCCCTGGCTCCCTCACATCGACGAATTAACGCAGAAATTACGGCGCTATGAAATACTAAGGGTTCTTTGACTCCTCCTTCTAAATTGAGTAAAGTTTCTATGGAAACGACATTCATTACTTTTGGGATAAGAGTATCTCCTTTCTGAAGCACTATTCTTTTTTTACTGCATCACACGCTTCCTCACATTGACGAATAAACACAGAAGTTGAGTCGGTACGTAATTCTATGGATTCAATGACTTCTCCTTCTAAATTGAGTAACGTTTCTATGGAAACTATAGAATTTTCTTTTGGGATGCGACTATCTCCCTTCCGAAGCATTATTCCTACTTTACTGCATTACTCGCTCACTCAGATTGACGAATTAACACAGAAATTGAGTCGCTATGGAATACTATGGGCTGTATGACTACTTCTTCTAAATCGAGTAATGTTTCTATGGATACGAAAGGATTTTCTTTTGGATACGAATATCTCATTTCCGATGCACTATTCCTTCTTTACTGCATCCCTCGCTACCTAACATTGACGAATTAATACAGAAATTACGTCGCTATGCAATACTATGGGTTCTATGACTTCTACTTCTAAATCGAGTAACGTTTCTATGGAAACGACTAGATTTTCTTTTGGGATACGAGTATCTCCTTTCCCGATGCACTAGTCCCTCTTTACTGCATCCCTCGCTCCCTCCTATTGACGAATTAACACTGACATTGCGACGCTATTAAATGCTATGGGTTCTATGACTTCTCCTTCTAAATCCAGTAACGTGTCAATGGAAAGGAAAGATTTTCTTTTGGGACACGACTCTCTCCCTTCCGATGCACGATTCCTTCTTTACTGCATCCCCCGCTCCCTCACATTGACGAATTAACACAGAAATTGCGTCGCTATGAAATACTATGGGTATCACGACTTCTTCTTCTAAGTCGAGTAACGTTTCTATGGAAACGACAGGATTTTCTTTTGGGATTTGACTATCTCCTTTCCGATGCATTACCCCTTCTTTACTGCATCCCTCGCTCCTTCACAGTGAAGAATTAACACAGAGCTTGCGTTGCTATGAAATACTATGGGTTATATGACATCTCCTTCTAAATCGATTAACGTTTATATGGAAACGACAGGATTTTCTTTTGGGATACGAGAATCTCCGTTCACTATCCCTTCTTTACTGCATCCCTGGCTCCCTCACACTGACGAATTAACATAGAAATTACGCCGCTATGAAATACTATGGGTTCTTTGACTCCTCCCTCTAAATTGAGTCAAGTTTCTATGGAAACGACAGGATTTTCTTTTAGGATACGCCTATCTCCTTGCCGATGCACTATTCCATCTTTCCTGTATCCTTCGCTCCCTCACATTGACGAATTAACACAGAAATAGCGTCGCTATGAAGTACTATGGGTTCTATTACTTCTCCTTCTAAATGGAGTAACGTTTCTATGGAAAGGAAACGATTTTCCTTTGGGATACGAGTATCTCCTTTCCAATAAACTATTCCTTCTCTACTGCATCCGTCGATCCCCCACATTGTCGAATTAACACAGAAATTGCGTCGCTATGGAATACTATCGGTTCTATGACTTCTCCTTCTTAATCGAGTATTGTTTCTATGGAAACGAGAGGATTTACTTTTGGGTTAAGAAAATCCCTTTCCGATGCACTATTCCTTCTCAACTGCATCCCTCGCTCTCTCACATTGATGAATTAACACAGAAATTGCGTCGCTATGAAATAGTATGGGTTCTATGTCTTCTCCTTCTAAATCGAGTAACGGGTCTATGGAAAGGACAATATTTTCTTTTGGGATACGACTCTCTCCTTTCCGATGCACTACTCCTTCTTTACTGCATCCCTTGCTCCCTCACATTGACGAACTAACACAGATATTGCGTCACTATGAAATACTATGTTTACCAAGACTTTTTCTTCTAAGTCGAGTAACGTTTCTATGGAAACGACAGGATTTTCTGTTGGGATACGAGTATTTCCGTTGCACTATTCCTTCTTTACTGCATCCCTGGCTCCCTCACACTGACGAATTAACACAGAAATTACGGCGCTATGAAATACTATGGGTTCTTTGACACCTCCTTCTAATTTGAGTAAAGTTTCTATGGAAACGACAGGATTTTCTTATGGGATACGCCTATCTCCTTTCCGATGCACTATTCCATCTTCCTGCATCCTTCGCTCCCTCACATTGACGAATTAACACAGAAATAGCGTCGCTATGAAGTACTATGGGTTCTATGACTTCTCCTTCTGAATCGAGTAACGTTTCTATGGAAAGGAAAGGATTTTCCTTTGGGATACGAGTATCTCCTATCCAATAAACTATTCCTTCTCTACCGCATCCTTCGCTCCCTCACATTGTCGAATTAACACAGAAATTGCGTCGCTATGGAATACTATCGGTTCTATGACTTCTCCTTCTTAATCGAGTAACGTTTCTATGGAAACGAGAGGATTTTCTTTTGGGATACGACTATCTACTTTCCGATGCACTATTGCTTATTTACTGTATCCCTCGCTCCCTCTCATTGACGAATTAACACAGAAATTGAGTCGCCATGCAATACTATGGGTTCGATGACTTCAACTTCTAAATCGAGTAACGTTTCTATGGAAACGACTGGATTTTCTTTTGGGATACGAGTATCTCCTTTCCCGATGCACTAGTCCCTCTTTACTGCATCCCTCGCTCCCTCCTATTGACGAATTAACACTGAAATTGCGTCGCTATGAAATAATATGGGTTCTATGACTTCTCCTACTAAATCGAGTAACGTGTCTATGGAAAGAACAGGATTTTCTTTTGGGAAACGCCTATCTCCATTCCGATGCACTGTTCCATCTTTACTGCATCCCTCGCTCATTCAGATAGACGAATTAACACAGAAATAGCGTCGCTATGAAATACTATGAGTTCTATGACATATCCTTCTAAATCGAGTAAGGTTTCTATGGAAACTACAGGATTTTATTTTGGGATTTGACTATCGCCTTTCCGATGCATTACCCCTTCTTTACTGCATCACTCGCTCCTTCACATTGCCGAATTAACACAGACATTGCGGCGCTATGAAATACTATGGGTTTTGTGACTTCTCTTTCTAAATCGAGTAACATTTCGATGGAAAGGACAGGATAATCTTTTGGGTTACGAGAATCTCCTTTCCGATGCACTATTCCTTCTCAACTGCATCCCTCGCTCCCTCACATTGATGTATTAACACAGAAATTGCGTCGCTATGAAATCATATGGGTTCTATGTCTTCTCCTTCTAAATCGAGTAACGTGTCTATGGAAAGAACAGTACTTTCTTTTGGGATACGACTCTCTCCTTTGCGTTGCACTATTCCTTCCTTACTGCATCCCTTGCTTCCTCACAATGACGAATGAACATAGATATTGCGTCACTATGAAATACTATGTTTACCAAGACTTTTTCTTCTAAGTCGAGTAACGTTTCTATGGAAACGAGAGGATTTTCTTTTGGGATTCGACTATCTCCTTTCCGATGCACTATTGCTCCTTTACTGCATCCCTGGCTCCCTCACATCGACGAATTAACGCAGAAATTACGGCGCTATGAAATACTAAGGGTTCTTTGACTCCTCCTTCTAAATTGAGTAAAGTTTCTATGGAAACGACATTCATTACTTTTGGGATAAGAGTATCTCCTTTCTGAAGCACTATTCTTTTTTTACTGCATCACACGCTTCCTCACATTGACGAATAAACACAGAAGTTGAGTCGGTACGTAATTCTATGGATTCAATGACTTCTCCTTCTAAATCGAGTAACGTTTCTATGGAAACTATAGAATTTTCTTTTGGGATGCGACTATCTCCCTTCCGAAGCATTATTCCTACTTTACTGCATTACTCGCTCACTCAGATTGACGAATTAACACAGAAATTGAGTCGCTATGGTATACTATGGGCTGTATGACTACTTCTTCTAAATCGAGTAATGTTTCTATGGATACGAAAGGATTTTCTTTTGGATACGAATATCTCATTTCCGATGCACTATTCCTTCTTTACTGCATCCCTCGCTACCTAACATTGACGAATTAATACAGAAATTACGTCGCTATGCAATACTATGGGTTCTATGACTTCTACTTCTAAATCGAGTAACGTTTCTATGGAAACGACTAGATTTTCTTTTGGGATACGAGTATCTCCTTTCCCGATGCACTAGTCCCTCTTTACTGCATCCCTCGCTCCCTCCTATTGACGAATTAACACTGACATTGCGACGCTATTAAATGCTATGGGTTCTATGACTTCTCCTTCTAAATCCAGTAACGTGTCAATGGAAAGGAAAGATTTTCTTTTGGGACACGACTCTCTCCCTTCCGATGCACGATTCCTTCTTTACTGCATCCCCCGCTCCCTCACATTGACGAATTAACACAGAAATTGCGTCGCTATGAAATACTATGGGTATCACGACTTCTTCTTCTAAGTCGAGTAACGTTTCTATGGAAACGACAGGATTTTCTTTTGGGATTTGACTATCTCCTTTCCGATGCATTACCCCTTCTTTACTGCATCCCTCGCTCCTTCACAGTGAAGAATTAACACAGAGCTTGCGTTGCTATGAAATACTATGGGTTATATGACATCTCCTTCTAAATCGATTAACGTTTATATGGAAACGACAGGATTTTCTTTTGGGATACGAGAATCTCCGTTCACTATCCCTTCTTTACTGCATCCCTGGCTCCCTCACACTGACGAATTAACATAGAAATTACGCCGCTATGAAATACTATGGGTTCTTTGACTCCTCCCTCTAAATTGAGTCAAGTTTCTACTGAAACGACAGGATTTTCTTTTAGGATACGCCTATCTCCTTGCCGATGCACTATTCCATCTTTCCTGTATCCTTCGCTCCCTCACATTGACGAATTAACACAGAAATAGCGTCGCTATGAAGTACTATGGGTTCTATTACTTCTCCTTCTAAATGGAGTAACGTTTCTATGGAAAGGAAACGATTTTCCTTTGGGATACGAGTATCTCCTTTCCAATAAACTATTCCTTCTCTACTGCATCCGTCGATCCCCCACATTGTCGAATTAACACAGAAATTGCGTCGCTATGGAATACTATCGGTTCTATGACTTCTCCTTCTTAATCGAGTATTGTTTCTATGGAAACGAGAGGATTTACTTTTGGGTTAAGAAAATCCCTTTCCGATGCACTATTCCTTCTCAACTGCATCCCTCGCTCTCTCACATTGATGAATTAACACAGAAATTGCGTCGCTATGAAATAGTATGGGTTCTATGTCTTCTCCTTCTAAATCGAGTAACGGGTCTATGGAAAGGACAATATTTTCTTTTGGGATACGACTCTCTCCTTTCCGATGCACTACTCCTTCTTTACTGCATCCCTTGCTCCCTCACATTGACGAACTAACACAGATATTGCGTCACTATGAAATACTATGTTTACCAAGACTTTTTCTTCTAAGTCGAGTAACGTTTCTATGGAAACGACAGGATTTTCTGTTGGGATACGAGTATTTCCGTTGCACTATTCCTTCTTTACTGCATCCCTGGCTCCCTCACACTGACGAATTAACACAGAAATTACGGCGCTATGAAATACTATGGGTTCTTTGACACCTCCTTCTAATTTGAGTAAAGTTTCTATGGAAACGACAGGATTTTCTTATGGGATACGCCTATCTCCTTTCCGATGCACTATTCCATCTTCCTGCATCCTTCGCTCCCTCACATTGACGAATTAACACAGAAATAGCGTCGCTATGAAGTACTATGGGTTCTATGACTTCTCCTTCTGAATCGAGTAACGTTTCTATGGAAAGGAAAGGATTTTCCTTTGGGATACGAGTATCTCCTATCCAATAAACTATTCCTTCTCTACCGCATCCTTCGCTCCCTCACATTGTCGAATTAACACAGAAATTGCGTCGCTATGGAATACTATCGGTTCTATGACTTCTCCTTCTTAATCGAGTAACGTTTCTATGGAAACGAGAGGATTTTCTTTTGGGATACGACTATCTACTTTCCGATGCACTATTGCCTATTTACTGTATCCCTCGCTCCCTCTCATTGACGAATTAACACAGAAATTGAGTCGCCATGCAATCCTATGGGTTCTATGACTTCTACGTCTAAATCGAGTAACGTTTCTATGGAAACGACTGGATTTTCTTTTGGGATACGAGTATCTCCTTTCCCGATGCACTAGTCCCTCTTTACTGCATCCCTCGCTCCCTCCTATTGACGAATCACCACTGAAATTGCGTCGCAATGAAATACTATGGGTTCTATGACTTCTCCTTCTAAATCGAATAACGTGTCGATGGAAAGGACAGGATTTTCTTTTGGGATACGCCTATCTCCTTTCCGATGCACTATTCCATCTTTACTGCATCCCTCGCTCATTCACATAGACGAATTAACACAGAAATAGCGTCGCTATGAAATACTATGAGTTCTATGACTTCTCCTTCTAAATCGAGTAACGTTTCTATGGAAACTACAGGATTTTATTTTGGGATTTGACTATCTCCTTTCCGATGCATTATCCCTTCTTTACTGCATCCCTCGCTCCTTCACATTGACGAATTAACACAGAAATTGCGTCGCTATGAAATACTATGTGTTCTATGACTTCTCTTTCTAAATCGAGTAACATTTCTGTGAAAAGGACAGGATTTTCTTTTGGGTTACGAGAATCTCCTTTCCGATGCACTTTTCCTTCTCAACCGCATCCCTCGCTCCCTCACATTGACGAATTAACACAGAAATTGCGTCGTTATGAAATAGGATGTGTTCTATGTCTTCTCCTTCTAAATCGAGTAACGTGTCTATGGAAAGAACAGTATTTTCTTTTGGGATACGACTCTCTCCTTTCCGATGCACTATTCCTTCTTTACTGCATCCCTTATTCCCTCACATTGACGAATGAACACAGATATTGCGTCACTATGAAATACTATGTTTACCAAGACTTTTTCTTCTAAGTCGAGTAACGTTTCTATGGAAACGAGAGGATTTTCTTTTGGGATACGACTATCTCCTTTCCGATGCACTATTGCTTCTTTACTGCATCCCTCGCTCCCTCACATCGACGAATTATCGCAGATATTGCGTCGCTATAAAATACTATGTGTTTTATGACTTCTCCTTCTAAATCGAGTAACGTTTGTATGTAACCGACAGGATTTTCTTTTGGGATACGAGTATCTCCTTTCCGATGCACTATTCCTTCTTTACTGCATCCCTCGCTCTGTCACATTGACGAATTAACACAGAACTTGCGTTGCTATGTAATACTATGGGCTCTATGACGTCTCCTTCTAAATCGAGTAACATTTATATGGAAACGACAGGATTTTCTTTTGGGATACGAGTTTCTCCGATGCACTATTCCTTCTTTACTGCATCCCTGGCTCCCTCACACTGACGAATTGACACAGAAATTACGGCGCTATGAAATACTAAGGGTTCTTTGACTCCTCCTTCTAAATTGAGTAAAGTTTCTATGGAAACGACATTCATTACTTTTGGGATAAGAGTATCTCCTTTCTGAAGCACTATTCTTTTTTTACAGCATCACACGCTTCCTCACATTGACGAATAAACACAGAAGTTGAGTCGGTACGTAATTCTATGGATTCAATGACTTCTCCTTCTAAATCGAGTAACGTTTCTATGGAAACTATAGAATTTTCTTTTGGGATGCGACTATCTCCCTTCCGAAGCATTATTCCTACTTTACTGCATCCCTCGCTCCCTCAGATTAACGAATTAACACAGAAATTGAGTCGCTATGGAATACTATGGGCTGTATGACTACTTCTTCTAAATCGAGTAATGTTTCTATGGATACGAAAGGATTTTCTTTTGGATACGAATATCTCATTTCCGATGCACTATTCCTTCTTTACTGCATCCCTCGCTACATAACATTGACGAATTAATACAGAAATTACGTCGCTATGCAATACTATGGGTTCTATGACTTCTACTTCTAAATCGAGTAACGTTTCTATGGAAACGACTAGATTTTCTTTTGGGATACGAGTATCTCCTTTCCCGATGCACTAGTCCCTCTTTACTTCATCCCTCGCTCCCTCCTGTTGACGAATTAACACTGAAATTGCGACGCTATTAAATGCTATGGGTTCTATGACTTCTCCTTCTAAATCCAGTAACGTGTCAATGGAAAGGAAAGATTTTCTTTTGGGACACGACTCTCTGCCTTCCGATGCACGATTCCTTCTTTACTGCATCCCCCGCTCCCTCACATTGACGAATTAACACAGAAATTGCGTCGCTATGAAATACTATGGGTATCACGACTTCTTCTTGTAAGTCGAGTAACGTTTCTATGGAAACGACAGGATTTTCTTTTGGGATTTGACTATCTCCTTTCCGATGCATTACCCCTTCTTTACTGCATCCCTCGCTCCTTCACATTGAAGAATTAACACAGAGCTTGCGTTGCTATGAAATACTATGGGTTATATGACATCTCCTTCTAAATCGATTAACGTTTATATGGAAACGACAGGATTTTCTTTTGGGATACGAGAATCTCCGTTCACTATCCCTTCTTTACTGCATCTCTGGCTCCCTCACACTGACGAATTAACATAGAAATTACGGCGCTATGAAATGCTGTGGGTTCTTTGACTCCTCCCTCTAAATTGAGTCAAGTTTCTATGGAAACGACAGGATTTTCTTTTAGGATACGCCTATCTCCTTGCCGATGCACTATTCCATCTTTCCTGTATCCTTCGCTCCCTCACATTGACGAATTAACACAGAAATAGCGTCGCTATGAAGTACTATGGGTTCTATGACGTCTTCTTCTAAATCGGGTAACGTTTCTACGGAGACGATAGGATTTTCTTTTGGGATAAGAGTATCTCCTTTCCGATGCACTAATCCTTCTTTACTGCATCCCTCGCTCCCTCACATTCACTATTTAACACAGAAATTTCGTCGCTATAAAATGGTAGGAGTTCTATGACTTCTCCTTCTAAATCAAATAACCTTTCTATGGAAACGACAGGATTTTCTTTTGGGATACGTGTGTCTCCTTTCCCTATGTTCTATTCCCTTTCTACAACAACCCTCGCTCCCTCACATTGTGGAATTAACACAGTTATTGCGTCGCTATGAAATACAATGGGTTCTATGACTTCTCCTTCTAAATCGAGTAACGTGTCTGAGGAAAGGACAGGATTCACATTTGGGATACGTCTATCTCCTTTTCCATGCACTATTCCTTCTTTACTGCATCCCTCGCTCTCTCACATTGAGGAATTTACACAGAAATTGCGTCGCTATGAAAGTCTATAGGTTCTGTGACTTCTCCTTCTAAATCAAGTAACGTTTTTATTGAAACGACAGGATTCGAGTAACGTTTCTATGGAAAGGAAAGGATTTTCCTTTGGGATACGAGTATCTCCTTTCCAATAAACTATTCCTTCTCTACTGCATCCGTCGATCCCTCACATTGTCGAATTAACACAGAAATTGCGTCGCTATGGAATACTATCGGTTCTATGACTTCTCCTTCTTAATTGAGTATTGTTTCTATGGAAACGAGAGGATTTTCTTTTGGGTTACGAGAATCCCTTTCCGATGCACTATTCCTTCTCAACTGCATCCCACGCTCCCTCACATTGATGAATTAACACAGAAATTGCGTCGCTATGAAATAGTATGGGTTCTATGTCTTCTCCTTCTAAATCGAGTAACGGGTCTATGGAAATTACAGTATTTTCTTTTGGGATACGACTCTCTCCTTTCCGATGCACTACTCCATCTTTACTGCATACCTTGCTCCCTCACATTGACGAATTAACACAGATATTGCGTCACTATGAAATACTATGTTTACCAAGACTTTTTCTTCTAAGTCGAGTAACGTTTCTATGGAAATGACAGGATTTTCTTTTGGGATACGTGTATCTCCTTTCCCGATGTACTATTCCTTCTTTCCTGCATCCCTCGCTCCCTCACATTGACCAATCAACACAGAAATTGCGTCGCTATGAAATACTATCAGTTCTATGACGTCTCCTTCGAAATCGAGTAACGTGTCAATGGAAACGAAAAGATTTTCTTCTGGTATACGACTATCTCTTTTCCGTGCACTATTCCTTTTTTACTGCATAACGCGCACCCTCACATTGACGAATTAACAAAGAAATTCCGTCGCTATGAAATACTATGGGTTCTATGACTTCTTCTTCTCAATCGAGTAACGATTCTACGGAAGCGACAGAATTTTCTTTTTGGATACGAGAATCTCCTTTCCGATGTTCTATTCCTCCTTTACTGCATCTTTCCCACCCTCACATAGTCGAATAAACACAAGATTGCGTCGCTATAATATATTATGGATCTTATGACTTCTCCTTCTAAATCGAGTAACGTTTCTATGGAAACGAAAGGATTTTCTTTTCGGATACGGCTATCTCCTTTCCGATGCATTATTCCTCCCTTACCGCATCCCTCGTGCCCTCACATTGACGAAATAACACAGATATTGCGTCGCTATGAAATACTATGGGTTCTATGACTCCTCCTTCTAAATCGAGTAACATTTCTATGAAAACAACAGGATTTTATTTTGGGACGCGGCTATCTCCTTTCCGATGCATTATTCCTTGTTTACTGCATCCCTCGCTCCTTCACATTGACGAACTAACACAGAAATTGCGTCGCTATGGAATACTACGGGTTTAATGACTCCTCCTTCTAAATCGGGTAACGTTTCCATGGAAACGACGGGATTTTCTATTGGGATGCGACTATCTCCTATCCGATGCACTATTCCTTCTTTACTGCATCCCTCGCACTCTCACATTGACGAATTAACACAGAAATTGATCGCTATGCAATACTATGGGTTCTATGACTTCTCCATCTAAATCGAGTAACGTTTTTATGGAAAGGACAGGATTTTCTTTTGGGATACGAGTATCTCCTTTCCGAAGCACTACTCCATCTTTTCTGCATCCCTCGCTTTCTCACATTGACGAATTAACCCAGCAATTGCGGCGCTATGAAATACTATATGTACTATGACCTCTACTTCCAAATCGAGTAACGTGTCTATGGAAAAGACAGGATTTTCTTTTGGGATACGAATATCTCCATTCCGATGCACTATTCCTGCGATACTGCATCACTCGCTACCTAACATTGACGAATTAAAGCAGAAATTGCGAACCCTATGAAATAATATACGTTCTATGACATCTCCATCTAAATCGAGTAACGTTTCTATGGAAAGGACAGGATTTTGCTTTTGGGATACAGTATCTCCATTCCGATGCACTATTCCTACTTTACTGCATAACTCGCTCCCTCACACTGTCGTATTGACACAGACATTGCGTCGCTATAAAATACTATGGGTTCTATGACATCTCCTTCTGAATCGAAAAACATTTCTATGGAAACGACAGGATTTTCTTTTGGGATACGAGTATCTCTTTTCCGATGAACTATACCTTGTATATTGCATCCCCGCTCCCTCCTGTTGACGAATTAACAAAGAATTTGCGTCGCTATGAAATACTATGGGTTCTATGTTTTCTTCTTCTAAATCGAGTAACGTTTCCATCGAAACGACAGGATTTTCTTTTGGGATACGAGTATCTCCTTTGCAATGCACTATTCCTTGTATATTGCATCCCCCGCTCCATCCCATCGACGAATTAACACAGAAATTGCGTCGCTATGAAATACAATGGTTTCTATGACTTCTCCTTCTAAATCGAGTAACGTGTCTAAGGAACGGACAGGATTTTCTTTTGGGATACGACTATCTCTTTTCCGATGCACTATTCCTTCTTTACTGCATCCCTCGCTCTCTCACAATGACGAAATAACACATAAATTGCGTCGCTATGAAATACGATGGTTTCTATGACTTCTCCTTCTAAATCGAGTAACGTTCCCATGAAAAGAACAGGATTTTCTTTTGGGATACGAGTAACTATTATCATATGCACTATTCGTTCTTTACTGCATTCCTCGCTCCCTCACATTGACGAATTAACACAGAAATTGCGTCGCTATGAAATACTATGAGTTCTATGACATTTCCATCTAAAACAAGGAAAGTTTCTATGGAAACGACAGGATTTTCTTTTGGGATACGTGTACCTCATTTCCCGATGCACTATTCCCTCTTTACTGCATCCCTCGCTCTGTCACATTGACGAATTAACACAGAAATTACGGCGCTATGAAATACTATGGGTTCTTTGACACCTCCTTCTAAATTGAGTAAAGTTTCTATGGAAACGACATGATTTTCTTATGGGATACGCCTATCTCCTTTCCGATGCACTATTCCATCTTCCTGCATCCTTCGCTCCCTCACATTGACGAATTAACACAGAAAATGCGTCGCTATTAAATACTATGAGTACTCTGTTTTCTCTTTCTAAATCGAGTAACCTTTCTATGGAAACTTCAGGATTTGCTTTTGGGATACGACTATCTCCTTTCCGATGCATTATTCCTTCCTTACTGCATCCCTCGCTCCTTCACATTAACGAATTAACCCAGAAATTGCGTCGCCATGATATACTATGGGTTCTATGACTTCTCCTTCTAAATCGAGTAACGTTTCTATGGAAACGACATGATTCTCTTTTGTGATACGAGTATCTCCTTTCCGATGCACTATTCCTTCACTACTGCATCCCTCGATCCCTCACATCGACGAATTAATACAGTAAATGCGTCTCTATGAAATACTATGAGTTCTACGATTTCTCCTTCTAAATCGAGTAACGTTTCTACGGTAACGACAGGATTTTCGTTTGGGATACGAGTATCTCCTCTCCTGATGCAGTATTGCTTCTCTACTACATTCCTCGCTCCCTCTTAGTGACGAATTAACACAGAAATTGCGTCGCTATGAAATACCATGGTTTCTAAGACTTCTCCTTCTAAATCGAGTAACGTTTCTATGGAAAGGACAGGATTTTCTTTTGGGATACAAGTAACTATTTTCAAATGCACTATTCCTTCTTTACTGCATTCCTCGCTCCCTCACATTGATGAATTAACACAGAAATAGCGTCGCTATGAAATACTATGGGTTCTATCAAATTTCCATCTAAAACAAGTAACGTTTTTATGGAAACGACAGGATTTTCTTTTGGGATACGAGTATCTCCTTTCCGATGCACTATTGTTTGTATATTGCATCCTCCGCTCCCTCCCATTGACGAATTAACACAGAGAATGCGTCGCTGTGAAATACCATGGTTTCTATGACTTCTCCTTCTAAATCGAGTAACGTTTCTATGGAAAGGACAGGATTTTCTTTTGGGATACAAGTAACTATTTTCAAATGCACTATTCTTTCTTTACTGCATCCCTCGCTCTCTCACATTGACTAATTAACACAGAGATTGCGTCGCTATGAAATACCATGGTTTCTATGACTTCTCCTTCTAAATCGAGTAACGTGTCTATGGAAAGGACAGGATTTTCTTTAGAGCTACGACTATCTCCTTTCCGATGCACTATTCCATCTTCACTGCATCCCTCGCTCCCTCACAGTGACGGATTAACACAGAAATTTCGTCGCTATGAAATACTATGGTTTCTATAACTTCTTCTTCTTAATCGAGTAACTTTTCTATGGGACCGACAGGATTCTCTTTTGGGATACGAGTATCTCCTTTCCGATGCACTGCTCCATCTTTACTGCATCCCTCGCTCCCTCACATTGACGAATGAATTCAGAATATGCGTCGCTATGAAATACTATGGGTTCTATGACTTCACCATCTAAATCGAGTGACGTAAGTATGGAAACGACAGGATTCTCTTATGGGATACAAATATCTCCTTCCCGATGTACTATTCCTTCTTTACTGCATCCCTCGCTCACTCACATTGATGAATTAACACGGAAATTGCGTCGCTATGAAATTCAATGTGTTCTATTACTTCTTCTTCTATATTGAGTAACGTTTCTATGGAAACGACAGGATTTTCTATTTGGATACGAGTATCTCCGTTCCTATGAACTATTCCCTTTTTACTGCATCCCTCGTTCCCTCACACTGACGAATTAACACAGAAATTGCACCGCTATGAAAAACTATGAGTTCTGTGACTTCTCCTTCTAAATCGGGTAACGTTTCTATGGGAAGGACATGTTCTTCTTTGGGATGAGAGTATCTCCTTTCCGATGCACTATTCCATCTTTACTGCATACTTCGCTCCCTCACATTGACGAATTAACACAGAAATTGCGTCGCTCTGATATACTATGCGTTCTATGACTTCTCCTTCCAAATCGAGTAACGTTTCTATTTAAACGAAATAATTTTCTTTTGGGATACGAGTATCACTTTTCCGATGCACTATTCCTTCTCTACTGCATCCCTCGCTCCCTCACATTGTCAAATTAGTACAGAAATTGCGTCGCTATGAAGTACTATGAATTCTATGATTTCTCCTTCTAAATCGAGAAACGTTTCTGTGGTAACGACAGGATTTTTTTTGTGGATACGAGTATCTCCTCTCCCGAAGCACTATTGCTTCTTTACTGCATTCCTCGCTCCCTCTTATTGACGAATTAACACAGAAATTGCGTCGCTATGATATTCAAAGGGTTCTATGACTTCTTCTAAATCGAATAACGTTTCTATGGAAACTTCAGGATTTTTATTGGGATGCGACTATCTCCCTTCCGAAGCATTATTCCTACTTTACTGCATCCCTCGCTCCCTTAGATTGACGAATTAACACAGAAATTAAGTCGCTATGGAATACTATGGGCTGTATGACTACTTCTTCTAATTCGAGTAATGTTTCTATGGATACGAAAGGATTTTCTTTTGGATACGAATATCTCATTTCCGATGCACTATTCCTTCTTTACTGCATCCCTCGCTACCTAACATTGACGAATTAATACAGAAATTACGTCGCTATGCAATACTATGGGTTCTATGACTTCTACTTCTAAATCGAGTAACGTTTCTATGGAAACGACTAGATTTTCTTTTGGGATACGAGTATCTCCTTTCCCGATGCACTAGTCCCTCTTTACTGCATCCCTCGCTCCCTCCTATTGACGAATTAACACTGAAATTGCGACGCTATTAAATGCTATGGGTTCTATGACTTCTCCTTCTAAATCCAGTAACGTGTCAATGGAAAGGAAAGATTTTCTTTTGGGACACGACTCTCTCCCTTCCGATGCACGATTCCTTCTTTACTCCATCCCCCGCTTCCTCACATTGACGAATTAACACAGAAATTGCGTCGCTATGAAATACTATGGGTATCACGACTTCTTCTTCTAAGTCGAGTAACGTTTCTATGGAAACGACAGGATTTTCTTTTGGGATTTGACTATCTCCTTTCCGATGCATTACCCCTTCTTTACTGCATCCCTCGCTCCTTCACATTGAAGAATTAACACAGAGCTTGCGTTGCTATGAAATACTATGGGTTATATGACATCTCCTTCTAAATCGATTAACGTTTATATGGAAACGACAGGATTTTCTTTTGGGATATGAGAATCTCCGTTCACTATCCCTTCTTTACTGCATCCCTGGCTCCCTCACACTGACGAATTAACATAGAAATTACGGCGCTATGAAATACTATGGGTTCTTTGACTCCTCCCTCTAAATTGAGTCAAGTTTCTATGGAAACGACAGGATTTTCTTTTAGGATACGCCTATCTCCTTGCCGATGCACTATTCCATCTTTCCTGTATCCTTCGCTCCCTCACATTGACGAATTAACACAGAAATAGCGTCGCTATGAAGTACTATGGGTTCTAAGACTTCTCCTTCCAAATGGAGTAACGTTTCTATGGAAAGGAAACGATTTTCCTTTGGGATACGAGTATCTCCTTTCCAATAAACTATTCCTTCTCTACTGCATCCGTCGATCCCTCACATTGTCGAATTAACACAGAAATTGCGTCGCTATGGAATACTATCGGTTCTATGACTTCTCCTTCTTAATCGAGTATTGTTTCTATGGAAACGAGAGGATTTACTTTTGGGTTAAGAAAATCCCTTTCCGATGCACTATTCCTTCTCAACTGCATCCCTCGCTCTCTCACATTGATGAATTAACACAGAAATTGCGTCGCTATGAAATAGTATGGGTTCTATGTCTTCTCCTTCTAAATCGAGTAACGGGTCTATGGAAAGGACAATATTTTCTTTTGGGATACGACTCTCTCCTTTCCGATGCACTAATCCTTCTTTACTGCATCCCTTGCTCCCTCACATTGTCGAACTAACACAGATATTGCGTCACTATGAAATACTATGTTTACCAAGACTTTTTCTTCTAAGTCGAGTAACGTTTCTATGGAAACGAACGGATTTTCTGTTGGGATACGAGTATTTCCGTTGCACTAGTCCTTCTTTACTGCATCCCTGGCTCCCTCACACTGACGAATTAACACAGAAATTACGGCGCTATGAAGTACTATGGGTTCTTTGACACCTCCTTCTAAATTGAGTAAAGTTTCTATGGAAACGACAGGATTTTCTTATGGGATACGCATATCTCTTTCCGATGCACTATTCCATCTTCCTGCATCCTTCGCTCCCTCACATTGACGAATTAACACAGAAATAGCGTCGCTATGAAGTACTATGGTTTCTATGACTTCTCCTTCTGAATCGAGTAACGTTTCTATGGAAAGGAAAGGATTTTCCTTTGGGATACGAGTATCTCCTTTCCAATAAACTATTCCTTCTCTACCGCATCCTTCGCTCCCTCACATTGTCGAATTAACACAGAAATTGCGTCGCTATGGAATACTATCGGTTCTATTACTTCTCCTTCTTAATCGAGTAACGTTTCTATGGAAACGAGAGGATTTTCTTTTGGGATACGACTATCTACTTTCCGATGCACTATTGCTTATTTACTGTATCCCTCGCTCCCTCTCATTGACGAATTAACAAAGAAATTGAGTCGCCATGCAATTCTATGGGTTCTATGACTTCTACGTCTAAATCGAGTAACGTTTCTATGGAAACGACTGGATTTTCTTTTGGGATACGAGTATCTCCTTTCCCGATGCACTAGTCCCTCTTTACTGCATCCCTCGTTCCCTCCTATTGACGAATCAACACTGAAATTGCGTCGCAATGAAATACTATGGGTTCTATGACTTCTCCTTCTAAATCGAATAACGTGTCGATGGAAAGGACAGGATTTTCTTTTGGGATACGCCTATCTCCTTTCCGATGCACTATTCCATCTTTACTGCATCCCTCGCTCATTCACATAGACGAATTAACACAGAAATAGCGTCGCTATGAAATACTATGAGTTCTATGACTTCTCCTTCTAAATCGAGTAACGTTTCTATGGAAACTACAGGATTTTATTTTGGGATTTGACTATCTCCTTTCCGATGCATTATCCCTTCTTTACTGCATCCCTCGCTCCTTCACATTGACGAATTAACACAGAAATTGCGTCGCTATGAAATACTATGTGTTCTATGACTTCTCTTTCTAAATCGAGTAACATTTCCGTGAAAAGGACAGGATTTTCTTTTGGGTTACGAGAATCTCCTTTCCGATGCACTTTTCCTTCTCAACCGCATCCCTCGCTCCCTCACATTGACGAATTAACACAGAAATTGCGTCGTTATGAAATAGGATGTGTTCTATGTCTTCTCCTTCTAAATCGAGTAACGTGTCTATGGAAAGAACAGTATTTTCTTTTGGGATACGACTCTCTCCTTTCCGATGCACTATTCCTTCTTTACTGCATCCCTTATTCCCTCACACTGACGAATGAACACAGATATTGCGTCACTATGAAAAACTATGTTTACCAAGACTTTTTCTTCTAAGTCGAGTAACGTTTCTATGGAAACGAGAGGATTTTCTTTTGGGATACGAGTTTCTCCGATGCACTATTCCTTCTTTACTGCATCCCTGGCTCCCTCACACTGACGAATTAACACAGAAATTACGGCGCTATGAAATACTAAGGGTTCTTTGACTCCTCCTTCTAAATTGAGTAAAGTTTCTATGGAAACGACATTCATTACTTTTGGGATAAGAGTATCTCCTTTCTGAAGCACTATTCTTTTTTTACTGCATCACACGCTTCCTCACATTGACGAATAAACACAGAAGTTGAGTCGGTACGTAATTCTATGGATTCAATGACTTCTCCTTCTAAATCGAGTAACGTTTCTATGGAAACTATAGAATTTTCTTTTGGGATGCGACTATCTCCCTTCCGAAGCATTATTCCTACTTTACTGCATCCCTCGCTCCCTCAGATTGATGAATTAACACAGAAATTGAGTCGTTATGGAATACTATGGGCTGTATGACTACTTCTTCTAAATCGAGTAATGTTTCTATGGATACGAAAGGATTTTCTTTTGGATACGAATATCTCTTTTCCGATGCACTATTCCTTCTTTACTGCATCCCTCGCTACCTAACATTGACGAATTAATACAGAAATTACGTCGCTATGCAATACTATGGGTTCTATGACTTCTACTTCTAAATCGAGAAACGTTTCTATGGAAACGACTAGATTTTCTTTTGGGATACGAGTATCTCCTTTCCCGATGCACTAGTCCCTCTTTACTTCATCCCTCGCTCCCTCCTATTGACGAATTAACACTGAAATTGCGACGCTATTAAATGCTATGGGTTCTATGACTTCTCCTTCTAAATCCAGTAACGTGTCAATGGAAAGGAAAGATTTTCTTTTGGGACACGACTCTCTCCCTTCCGATGCACGATTCCTTCTTTACTGCATCCCCCGCTCCCTCACATTGACGAATTAACACAGAAATTGCGTCGCTATGAAATACTATGGGTATCACGACTTCTTCTTGTAAGTCGAGTAACGTTTCTATGGAAACGACAGGATTTTCTTTTGGGATTTGACTATCTCCTTTCCGAAGCATTACCCCTTCTTTACTGCATCCCTCGCTCCTTCACATTGAAGAATTAACACAGAGCTTGCGTTGCTATGAAATACTATGGGTTATATGACATCTCCTTCTAAATCGATTAACGTTTATATGGAATCGACAGGATTTTCTTTTGGGATACGAGAATCTCCGTTCACTATCCCTTCTTTACTGCATCTCTGGCTCCCTCACACTGACGAATTAACATAGAAATTACGGCGCTATGAAATGCTATGTGTTCTTTGACTCCTCCCTCTAAATTGAGTCAAGTTTCTATGGAAACGACAGGATTTTCTTTTAGGATACGCCTATCTCCTTGCCGATGCACTATTCCATCTTTCCTGTATCCTTCGCTCCCTCACATTGACGAATTAACACAGAAATAGCGTCGCTATGAAGTACTATGGGTTCTATGACGTCTTCTTCTAAATCGGGTAACGTTTCTACGGAAAGGATAGGATTTTCTTTTGGGATAAGAGTATCTCCTTTCCGATGCACTAATCCTTCTTTACTGCATCCCTCGCTCCCTCACATTCACTATTTAACACAGAAATTTCGTCGCTATAAAATGGTAGGAGTTCTATGACTTCTCCTTCTAAATCAAATAACCTTTCTATGGAAACGACAGGATTTTCTTTTGGGATACGTGTATCTCCTTTCCCTATGTTCTATTCCCTTTCTACAACAACCCTCGCTCCCTCACATTGTGGAATTAACACAGTTATTGCGTCGCTATGAAATACAATGGGTTCTATGACTTCTCCTTCTAAATCGAGTAACGTGTCTGAGGAAAGGACAGGATTCACATTTGGGATACGTCTATCTCCTTTTCCATGCACTATTCCTTCTTTACTGCATCCCTCGCTCCCTCACATTGAGGAATTTACACAGAAATTGCGTCGCTATGAAAGTCTATAGATTCTGTGACTTCTCCTTCTAAATCAAGTAACGTTTTTATTGAAACGACAGGATTCGAGTAACGTTTCTATGGAAAGGAAAGGATTTTCCTTTGGGATACGAGTATCTCCTTTCCAATAAACTATTCCTTCTCTACTGCATCCGTCGATCCCTCACATTGTCGAATTAACACAGAAATTGCGTCGCTATGGAATACTATCGGTTCTATGACATCTCCTTCTTAATCGAGTATTGTTTCTATGGAAACGAGAGGATTTTCTTTTGGGTTACGAGAATCCCTTTCCGATGCACTATTCCTTCTCAACTGCATCCCTCGCTCCCTCACATTGATGAATTAACACAGAAATTGCGTCGCTATGAAATAGTATGGGTTCTATGTCTTCTCCTTCTAAATCGAGTAACGGGTCTATGGAAATTACAGTATTTTCTTTTGGGATACGACTCTCTCCTTTCCGATGCACTACTCCTTCTTTACTGCATACCTTGCTCCCTCACATTGACGAATTAACACAGATATTGCGTCACTATGAAATACTATGTTTACCAAGACTTTTTCTTCTAAGTCGAGTAACGTTTCTATGGAAATGACAGGATTTTCTTTTGGGATACGTGTATCTTCTTTCCCGATGTACTATTCCTTCTTTCCTGCATCCCTCGCTCCCTCACATTGACCAATCAACACAGAAATTCCGTCGCTATGAAATACTATCAGTTCTATGACTTCTCCTTCGAAATCGAGTAACGTGTCAATGGAAACGAAAGGATTTTCTTCTGGTATACGACTATCTCTTTTCCGTGCACTATTGCTTTTTTACTGCATAACGCGCACCCTCACATTGACGAATTAACAAAGAAATTCCGTCGCTATGAAATACTATGGGTTCTATGACTTCTTCTTCTCAATCGAGTAACGATTCTACGGAAGCGACAGAATTTTCTTTTTGGATACGAGAATCTCCTTTCCGATGTTCTATTCCTCCTTTACTGCATCTTTCCCTCCCTCACATTGTCGAATAAACACAAGATTGCGTCGCTATAAAATATTATGGATCTTATGACTTCTCCTTCTAAATCGAGTAACGTTTCTATGGAAACGAAAGGATTTTCTTTTCGGATACGGCTATCTCCTTTCCGATGCATTATTCCTCCCTTACCGCATCCGTCGTGCCCTCACATTGACGAAATAACACAGATATTGCGTCGCTATGAAATACTATGGGTTCTATGACTCCTCCTTCTAAATCGAGTAACATTTCTATGAAAACAACAGGATTTTATTTTGGGACGCGGCTATCTCCTTTCCGATGCATTATTCCTTGTTTACTGCATCCCTCGCTCCTTCACATAGACGAACTAACACAGAAATTGCGTCGCTATGGAATACTACGGGTTTAATGACTCCTCCTTCTAAATCGGGTAGCTTTTCTATGGAAACGACAGGATTTTCTTTTGGGATACGATTATCTCCTATCCGATGCACTATTCCTTCTTTACTGCATCCCTCGCACCCTCACATTGACGAATTAACACAGAAATTGATCGCTATGCAATACTATGGGTTCTATGACTTCTCCATCTAAATCGAGTAACGTTTTTATGGAAAGGACAGGATTTTCTTTTGGGATACGAGTATCTCCTTTCCGAAGCACTACTCCATCTTTTTTGCATCCCTCGCTCCCTCACATTGACGAACTAACACAGAAATTGCGTCGCTATGAAATACTATGGGTTCTATGACTTCTCCTTCTAAAACGAGTAGCGTTTCTATGGAAACGACAGGATTTTCTTTTGGGATACGATTATCTCCTTTCCGATGCATTATGCCTCCTTTACTGCATCCCTCGCGCCCTCACATTGACGAAATAACACAGAAATTGTGTCGCTATGGAATACTTTGGGTTCTATGGCATCTCCTTCTAAATCGAGTAACGTTTCTATGGAAACGACAGGATCTTCTTTTCGGATACGAATATCTCCTTTCCGATGCACTATTCCTGTTTTACTGCATCACTTGCAACCTAACATTGACGAATTACCACAGAAATTGCGTCCCTATGAAATACCATGCGTTCTATGACATCTCCTTCTAAATCGAGTAATGTTTGTATGGAAACGACAGGATTTTCTTTGGGGATACGACTATGTCCTTTCCGATGCACTATTCCGTCTTTACTGCAACCCTCGCTTCCTCACATTGACGAATTACACAGAAATAGCGTCTCTATGGAATACTGTGGGTTCTATGAACTCTCCTACTAAATCGAGTAACGTTTCTATAGAAACGACAGGATTTTCTTTTCGGTTACTTATATCCCAATTCCGATGCACTATTCCTGCGTTACTGCATCACTCACTACCTAACATTGAGGAATTAAAACAGATATTGCGAACCCTATTAAACACCATATGTTCTATGACATCTCCTTCTAAATCGAGTAACGTTTCTATGGAAAGGACAGGATTTTGCTTTTGGATACAGTATCTCCAATCCGATGCACTATTCCTTCCTTACTGCATAACTCGCTCCCTCACACTGACGTATTAACACAGACATTGCGTCGCTATAAAATACCATGGGTTCTATGACATCTCCTTCTGATTCGAAGAACATTTCTATGGAAACGGCAGGATTTTCTTTTGGGATACGGGTATCTCTTTTCCGATGCACTATTCCTTGTATATTGCATCCCCGCTCCCTCCTATTGACGAATTAACAAAGAATTTGCGTCGCTATGAAAAACTATGGGTTCTATGTTTTCTTCTTCTAAATCGAGTAACGTTTCTATGGAAACCACAGGATTTTCTTTTGGGATACGCCTATCTCCTCTCCGATGCATTATTCCTTCATTACTGCATCCCTCGCTCCTTCACATTGACAAAATAACACAGACATGGCGACGCTATAAAATACTATGGGTTCTATGACTCTCCTTCTAAATCGAGTAACGTGTCTAAGGAATGGAGAGAAATTTCTTTTGGGATACGACTATCTCCTTTCCGATGCACTATTCCTTCTTTACTGCATCCCTCGCTCCATCACATTGACGAATTAACACAGAAATTGTGTCGCTATGATATACTATGGGTTCCATGACTTCTCCTTCTAAATCAAGTAACGTTTCTATGGAAACGACAGGATTTTCTTTTGGGATACGTGTACCTCATTTCCCGATCCACTATTCCTTCTTTACTGCATCCCTCGCTTTCTCACATTGACGAATTAACCCAGCAATTGCGGCGCTATGAAATACTATATGTACTATGACCTCTACTTCCAAATCGAGTAACGTGTCTATGGAAAAGACAGGATTTTCTTTTGGGATACGAATATCTCCATTCCGATGCACTATTCCTGCGATACTGCATCACTCGCTACCTAACATTGACGAATTAAAGCAGAAATTGCGAACCCTATGAAATAATATCCGTTCTATGACATCTCCATCTAAATCGAGTAACGTTTCTATGGAAAGGACAGGATTTTGCTTTTGGGATACAGTATCTCCATTCCGATGCACTATTCCTACTTTACTGCATAACTCGCTCCCTCACACTGTCGTATTGACACAGACATTGCGTCGCTATAAAATACTATGGGTTCTATGACATCTCCTTCTGAATCGAAAAACATTTCTATGGAAACGACAGGATTTTCTTTTGGGATACGAGTATCTCTTTTCCGATGAACTATACCTTGTATATTGCATCCCCGCTCCCTCCTGTTGACGAATTAACAAAGAATTTGCGTCGCTATGAAATACTATGGGTTCTATGTTTTCTTCTTCTAAATCGAGTAACGTTTCCATCGAAACGACAGGATTTTCTTTTGGGATACGAGTATCTCCTTTGCAATGCACTATTCCTTGTATATTGCATCCCCCGCTCCATCCCATCGACGAATTAAAACAGAAATTGCGTCGCTATGAAATACAATGGTTTCTATGACTTCTCCTTCTAAATCGAGTAACGTGTCTAAGGAACGGACAGGATTTTCTTTTGGGATACGACTATCTCTTTTCCGATGCACTATTCCTTCTTTACTGCATCCCTCGCTCTCTCACAATGACGAAATAACACATAAATTGCGTCGCTATGAAATACGATGGTTTCTATGACTTCTCCTTCTAAATCGAGTAACGTTCCCATGAAAAGAACAGGATTTTCTTTTGGGATACGAGGAACTATTTTCATATGCACTATTCGTTCTTTACTGCATTCCTCGCTCCCTCACATTGACGAATTAACACAGAAATTGCGTCGCTATGAAATACTATGAGTTCTATGACATTTCCATCTAAAACAAGGAAAGTTTCTATGGAAACGACAGGATTTTCTTTTGGGATACGTGTACCTCATTTCCCGATGCACTATTCCCTCTTTACTGCATCCTTCGCTCTGTCACATTGACGAATTAACACAGAAATTACGGCGCTATGAAATACTATGGGTTCTATGACACCTCCTTCTAAATTGAGTAAAGTTTCTATGGAAACGACAGGATTTTCTTATGGGATACGCCTATCTCCTTTCCGATGCACTATTCCATCTTCCTGCATCCTTCGCTCCCTCACATTGACGAATTAACACAGAAAATGCGTCGCTATTAAATACTATGAGTTCTCTGTTTTCTCTTTCTAAATCGAGTAACCTTTCTATGGAAACTTCAGGATTTCCTTTTGGGATACGACTATCTCCTTTCCGATGCATTATTCCTTCCTTACTGCATCCCTCGCTCCTTCACATTGACGAATTAACCCAGAAATTGCGTCGCCATGGTATACTATGGGTTCTATGACTTCTCCTTCTAAATCGAGTAACGTTTCTATGGAAACGACATGATTTTCTTTTGGGATACGAGTATCTCCTTTCCGATGCACTATTCCTTCTCTACTGCATCCCTCGATCCCTCACATCGACGAATTAATACAGTAATTGCGTCTCTATGAAATACTATGAGTTCTACGATTTCTCCTTCTAAATCGAGTAACGTTTCTACGGTAACGACAGGATTTTCGTTTGGGATACGAGTATCTCCTCTCCTGATGCAGTATTGCTTCTCTACTACATTCCTCGCTCCCTCTTAGTGACGAATTAACACAGAAATTGCGTCGCTATGAAATACCATGGTTTCTAAGACTTCTCCTTCTAAATCGAGTAACGTTTCTATGGAAAGGACAGGATTTTCTTTTGGGATACAAGTAACTATTTTCAAATGCACTATTCCTTCTTTACTGCATTCCTCGCTCCCTCACATTGATGAATTAACACAGAAATAGCGTCGCTATGAAATACTATGGGTTCTATCACATTTCCATCTAAAACAAGTAACGTTTTTATGGAAACGACAGGATTTTCTTTTGGGATACGAGTATCTCCTTTCCGATGCACTATTGTTTGTATATTGCATCCTCCGCTCCCTCCCATTGACGAATTAACACAGAGAATGCGTCGCTGTGAAATACCATGGTTTCTATGACTTCTCCTTCTAAATCGAGTAACGTTTCTATGGAAAGGACAGGATTTTCTTTTGGGATACAAATAACTATTTTCAAATGCACTATTCTTTCTTTACTGCATCCCTCGCTCTCTCACATTGACTAATTAACACAGAGATTGCGTCGCTATGAAATACCATGGGTTCTATGACTTCTCCTTCTAAATCGAGTAACGTGTCTATGGAAAGGACAGGATTTTCTTTAGAGCTACGACTATCTCCTTTCCGATGCACTATTCCATCTTCACTGCATCCCTCGCTCCCTCACAGTGACGGATTAACACAGAAATTTTAGTCGCTATGAAATACTATGGTTTCTATAACTTCTTCTTCTTAATCGAGTAACTTTTCTATGGAACCGACAGGATTCTCTTTTGGGATACGAGTATCTCCTTTCCGATGCACTGCTCCATCTTTACTGCATCCCTCGCTCCCTCACATTGACGAATGAATTCAGAATATGCGTCGCTATGAAATACTATGGGTTCTATGACTTCACCATCTAAATCGAGTGACGTATGTATGGAAACGACAGGATTTTCTTATGGGATACAAATATCTCCTTCCCGATGTTCTATTCCTTCTTTACTGCATCCCTCGCTCACTCACATTGATGAATTAACACGGAAATTGCGTCGCTATGAAATTCAATGTGTTCTATTACTTCTTCTTCTATATTGAGTAACGTTTCTATGGAAACGACAGGATTTTCTATTTGGATACGAGTATCTCCGTTCCTATGAACTATTCCCTTTTTACTGCATCCCTCGTTCCCTCACACTGACGAATTAACACAGAAATTGCACCGCTATGAAAAACTATGAGTTCTGTGACTTCTCCTTCTAAATCGGGTAACGTTTCTATGGGAAGGACATGTTCTTCTTTGGGATGAGAGTATCTCCTTTCCGATGCCCTATTCCATCTTTACTGCATACTTCGCTCCCTCACATTGACGAATTAACACAGAAATTGCGTCGCTCTGATATACTATACGTTCTATGACTTCTCCTTCCAAATCGAGTAACGTTTCGATGGAAACGAAATAATTTTCTTTTGGGATACGAGTATCACTTTTCCGATGCACTATTCCTTCTCTACTGCATCCCTCGCTCCCTCACATTGTCAAATTAGTACAGAAATTGCGTCGCTATGAAGTATTATGAATTCTATGATTTCTCCTTCTAAATCGAGAAACGTTTCTGTGGTAACGACAGGATTTTTTTTGGGGATACGAGTAACTCCTCCCCTGAAGCACTATTGCTTCTTTACTGCATTCCTCGCTCCCTCTTATTGACGAATTAACACAGAAATTGCGTCGCTATGATATTCAAAGGGTTCTATGACTTCTTCTAAATCGAATAACGTTTCTATGGAAACTTCAGGATTTTTATTGGGATACGATTATCTCCTTTCCGATGCATTATTCCTTCCTTACTGCATCCCTCGCTCCTTCACATTGACGAATTAACACGGAAATTGCATCGCTATGAAAAACTATGTGTTCTATGACTTCTCCTTCTAAATCGAGTAACGTATCTATGGAAACGACATGATTTTCTTTTCGGATATGACTATCCCGTTTCCGATGCACTATTCCGTCTTTACTGCATCCCTCGCTCCCTCTCATTGACGAATTAACAGAGAAATTGATCGCTATGATATACTATGGGTTCTATGACTTCTCCTTCTAAATCGAGTAACGTTTCTATGAAATGGACAGGATTTTCTTTTGGGATACGAGTATCTCCTGTCCAATGCACTATTCCATCTTTACTGCATCCCTCGCTCCCTCACATTGACGAATTAACACAAAACTTGCGTCGATATGGAATACTATGCGTTCTATGACTTCTCTTTCTAAATCGAGTAACGTTTCTATGGAAACTACAGGAATTTCTTTTGGGATACGACTATCTCCCTTCCGATGCCATATTTCTTCTTTACTGCATCCCTCGCTACTTCACATTGACGAATTAGTCCAGAAATTCCGTCACTGTGATATACTATGGGTTCTATGACATCTCCTTCCAAATCGAGTAACGTTTCTATGGAAACGAAATGATTTTCTTTTGCGACACGAGTATCTCTTTTCCGATGCACAATTCCTTCTCTACTGTATCCCTCACTCCCTCACATTGACGAATTAATACAGAAATTGCGTCGCTATGAAGTACTATGTGTTCTATGATTTCTCCTTCTAAATCGAGTAACGATTCTGTGGTAACGACAGGATTTTCTTTTGGGATACGAGTATCTCCTCTCCCGATGCACTATTGCTTCTTTACTGCATTCCTCGCTCCCTCTTATTGACGAATTAACACAGAAATTGCGTCGCTATGAATTTCAAAGGTTTCTATGACTTCTTCTAAATCGAATAACGTTTCTATGGAAAGGACAGGATTTTCTTTTGGGATACGAGTATCTCCTTTCTGATGCACTATTCCTTCTTTACTGCGTCCCTCGCTCCCACACATTGACGAATAAACACAGAAATTGCGTCGCTATGAAATACTATGGGTTCTATGACTTCTCCATCTAAATCGAGTAACGTGTCTATGGAAAGGACAGGATTTTCTTCTGGGATACGACAATTTCCCTTCCGATGCACTATTCCTTCTTCACTGCATCCCTCGCTCCCTCACATTGACGAATTAACACAGAAAATGCTTCGCTATGAAATATTATGAGTTCTATGACTTCTCTTTCTAAATCGAGTAACTTTTCTATGGAAACTTCAGGATTTTCTTTTGGGATACAACTATCTCCCTTCCGATGCATTATTCCTTCCTTACTGCATCCCTCGCTCCTTCACATTGACGAATTATCACGGAAATTGCTTCGCTATGAAAATCTATGTGTTCTATGACTTCTCCTTCTAAATCGAGTAACGTATCTATGGAAACGACATGATTTTCATTTCGGATACGACTATCTCCTTTCTGATGCACTATTCCTTCTTCACTGCAACCCTCCCTCCCTGACATTGACGAATTAACACAGAAGTTGCGTCCCTGTGAAATACTCGTACTATGGTTTCTCTGACTTCTTCTTCTAAATCGAGTAACGTTTCTATGGAAACGACAGGATTTTCTTTTGGGATACGAGTATCTCCTTTCCGATGCACTATTCCATCTTTACTGCATACTTCGCTCCCTCACATTGACGAATTAACACAGAAATTGCGTCGCTATGAAATACTACGGGTTCTATGACTGCTCCTTCTAAATCGAGTAACGTGTCTATGGAAAGGACCGGATTTTCTTTTGGGATACGACTATCTCCTTTCCGATGCACTATTCCTTCTTTACTGCATCCCTCGCTCCCTCACATTGACGAATAAACACAGAAATTGCGTCCCTAAGAAATACTATGTGATCTATGACTTCTCCTTCTAAATCGGGTAATGTTTCTATGAAAAGGACAGGATTTTCTTTTGCGATACGAGTATCTCCTGTCCGATGCACTATTCCAGTTTTACTGCACCCCCCGCTCCCTCACATTGACGAATTAACACAGAAATTGCGTCGATATGAAATACTATGCGTTCTATGACTTCTCTTTCTAAATCGAGTAACGTTTCTATGGAAACTACAGGAATTTCTTTTGGGATACGACTATCTCCCTTCCGATGCATTATTCCTCCTTAACTGCATCCCTCGCTCCTTCACATTGACGAATTAACCCAGAAATTGCGTCGCTCTGATATACTATGCGTTCTATGACTTCTCCTTCCAAATCGAGTAACGTTTCTATGGAAACGAAATAATTTTCTTTTGGGATACGAGTATCTCTTTTCCGATGCACTATTCCTTCTCTACTGTATCCCTCGCTCCCCCACATTGTCAAATTAATAAAGAAATTGCGTCGCTATGAAGTACTATGAGTTCTATGATTTCTCCTTCTAAATCGCGAAACGTTTCTGTGGTAACGACAGGATTTTTTTTGGGGATACGAGTATCTCCTCTCCCGAAGCACTATTGCTTCTTTGCTGCATTCCTCGCTCCCTCTTATTGACGAATTAACACAGAAATTGCGTCGCTATGATATTCAAAGGGTTCTATGACTTCTTCTAAATCGAATAACGTTTCTATGGAAAGGACAGGATTTTCTTTTGGGATACGAGTATCTCCTTTCCGATGGGCTATTCCTTATATTTCATCCCTCGTTCCCTCATATTGACGAATTAACACAGAAATTGCGTCGCTATAAAAGACTATGGGTTCGATGATTTCCTCTTCTAAATCGAGTAACGCTTCTATGGAAATGACGGGATTTTCTTTTGGGATACGAGTATCTCGTTCCAGATTCCCTATTCCTTCTTTACTGCATCCCTCGCTTCCTCACATTGATGAATTAACACAGAAATTGCGTCGCTATAAAATACTATGTGTTCTATGACTTCTTCTTCTATATCGAGTAATGTTTCTATGAAAACGACAGGATTTTCTATTTGGATACGAGTAACTCCTTTCCGATGAACTATTCATTCATAACTGCAACCCTCGCTCCCTCACACTTACGAATTAACACAGAAGTTGCGTCGCTATGAAATACTATGAGTTCTATGATTTCTCCTTCAAAATCGAGTAACCTTTGTATGGAAACGACAGGATTTTTTTTGGGGATACGATTATCTCCTTTCCCAATGCACTATTCCTTCTTCACTGCATGCCTCGCTCCCTCACATTGACGAATTAACACAGAAATTGCGTCGTTATGAAATACTATGGGTTCTATGACTTCTTCTTCTAAATCGAGTAACGTTTCTGTGCAAACGAGAGGATTTTCTTTTGGGATACGAGTATCTCTATGCCGATGCACTATTCCTTGTATATTGCATCGCCCACTCCCTCCCATTGACGAATTAACACAGAAATTGCGTCGCTATGAAATACTATGTGTTCTATGACTTCTCCTTCTAAATCGAGTAACATTTCTATGAAAATGACAGAATTTTCTTTTGGGATACGACAATCTGTTTTCCAATGCACTACTATTTCTTTACCGCATCCCTCGCTCACTCACATTCGCGAATTAACACAGAAATTGCGTCGCTATGATATACTACGGGTTCTATCTCTTCTAGTCCTACATCGAGTAACGTTTCGATGGAAACGACAGGATTTTCTTATGGGATACGAGCATCGCCTTTCCGATGCACTATTCCTTGTATATTGCATCCCCCATTCCCTCCCATTGACGAATTAACAAAGATATTGAGTCGCTATGAAAAACTATGGGTTCTATGACTTCTCCTTCTTAACCGAGTAACGTGTCTATGGAAAGGACAGGATTTTCTTTTGGATTACGACTATCTCCTTTTCCGAAGCACTATTTTTTCTTTACTGCATCCCTCCCTCCCTCACATTGACGAATAAACACTAAATTGCGTCGCTATGAAATACTGTGTGTTTTAGTACTTCTACTTCTAAATCGAGTAACGTGTCTATGGAAACGAAATGATTTTCTTTTGGGATCCGGGTATCTCTTTTCCGATGCTGTGTTCCTTCTTTACTGCATCCTTCGCTTCCTTACATTGACGAATTAACACAAACAATGCGTCGCTATGAAGTTCTATGAGTTCTATGACATCTCCTGCTAAATCGAGTAACGTTTCTATGGTAACGACAGGATTTTCTTTTGGGATACGAGTAGCTCCTTTCCGATGCACTACTATTACCTTAATGCATCCCTCGCTCCCTTATATTGACGAAATAATGCAGAAATTGCATCGCTATGGATTGCTATGGGTTCTAAGACATCTCCTTCTAAGTCGAGTAACGTCTCTATGGAAAGGACAGGATTTTTTTTTTGGGATACGAGTATCTTCTTTCCGTTGCACTAACCCTTGTTTACTGCATCCCTCGCTCCCTCACATTGACGAATTAACACAGAAATTGCTTCGCTATGATATACTATGAGTTCTATGACTTCTCTATCAAATTCGAGTAACGCTTGCATGGAAACGACAGGATTTTCTTTTGGGATACGAGTATCTCCTTTCCCGATGCACTGTTCCTTCTTTACTACATTCCTCGCTCCCCCTCATTGAGGAACTAACACAGAAATGATATACTATGGGTTATGTGACTTCTCCTTCAAATCGAGTAACGTGTCTATGGAAAGGACAGGACTTTCTTTTGGGATACGACTACCTCCATTCAGATGCACTATTCGTTCTTTACTGCATCCCTCGCTCCCCCACATTCACAAATTAACACAGAAATTGCGTCGCTATGAAATATATGAGTTCTATGATTTCTCCTTCTGAACCGAGTAATATTTGTATGGAAACGACAGAATTTTTTGTTTTGGGATACGAGTATCTCCTTTCCCGATGCACTATTCCTTCTTTACAACATCCCTCGGTCCCTCACATTGAGGAATTAACACAGATATTGCGTCGCTAAGAAATACCGCGGGATTCTATGACATTTCCGTCTAAATCAAGTAACGTTTTAATGGAAACGACAGGATTTTCTTTTGGAATACGAGTATATCCTATCCTGATGCACTATTCCTTCTTTACTGCATCCCTCGCTTTCTCACAATGACGAATTAACCCAGATATTGCGTCGCTATGCATTACTATGGGTTCTATGACCTCTCCATCTAAATCGAGTAACGTTTCTATGGAAAGGACAGGATTTTCTTTTGGGATACGAGTATCTCCTTTCCGATGGGCTATTCCTTATATTTCATCCCTCGTTCCCCCACATTGACGAATTAACACAGAAATTGCGTCGCTATTAAATACTATGGGTTCTATGACTTCTTCTTCTAAATAATGTTCCTATGGAAACCACAGGATATTCTTTTGGGATACGAGTATCTCCTTTCCGTTGCACTATTCCTTGTATAGTACATCCCCCGCTCCCTCCCATAGACGAGTTAACACAGAAATTGCATCGTTATGAAATACTATGGGTTCTATGACTTCTCCTTCTAAATCGAGTAACATTTCTATGTAAATCACAGGATTTTCTTTTGGGTTACGACTAACTCTTTTCGAATGGACTATTCCTTCCTTTCTTCATCCCTCGCTCCCTCACATTAACGAATTAACACGGAAAATGCGTCGCTATGAAGTCCTATGGGTTCTATGACTTCTTCTTCTAAATCGAGTAACGTTTCTACGGAATCGACATGATTTTCTTTTGGGATACGAGTATGTCCTTTCCGATGCACTATTTCTTATATTTCATCCCTCGTTCCCTCACATTCACGAATTAACACAGAAATTGCGTCGGTATAAAAGACTATGGGTTCGATTATTTCTTCTTCTAAATCGAGTAAAGTTTCTATGGAAACCACAGGACTTTCTTTTGGGATACGAGTATCTCGTTCCCGATGCACTATTCCTTCTTTACTGCATCCCTCGCTCCCTCATATTGATGAATTAACACAGAAATTGCGTCGCTATAAAATACTATGTGTTCTATGACTTCTTCTTCTATATCGAGTAACGTTTCTATGAAAACGACAGGATTTTCTATTTGGATACGAGTAACTCCTTTCCGATGAACTATTCATTCCTAACTGCATCACTTGCTCCCTCACACTGACGAATAAACACAGAAATTGCGCCGCTATGAAATACTATGGGTTCTGTGACTTCTCCTTCTAAATCGAGTAACGTTTCTATGGAAAGGGAATGTTTTTCTTTTGGGATATGAGAATCTCCTTTCCGATGTACTATTCCTTCCTTACTGCATACCTCGCTCCCTCACATTGACGAATTAACAAAGAAATTGCGTCGCTATGAAATACTATGGGTTCTATGAATTCTTCTTCTATATCGAGTAACGTTTCTATGGAAACGACAGGAAATTCTATTTGGATATGAGTATCTCCTTTCCGATGAACTATTCATTCTTAACTGCATCCATCGCTCCCTCACATTGAAGAATTAACACAGAAATTGCGCCGCTATGAAACACTATGGGTTCTGTGACTTCTCCTTCTAAATCGATTAACGTTTCTATGGAAAGGGCATGATTTTCTTTTGGGTTATGAGTATCTCCTTTCCGATGCACTATTCCCTCTTTACTGCATCCCTCGCTCCATCACATTCACAAATTAACACAGAAATTGCGTCGCTATGAAATACTATGAGTTCAATGATTTCTCCTTCTAATTCGAGTAACCTTTGTATGGAAACGACAGTATTTTTTTTGGGGATACGAGTATCTTCTTTCCCGATGCACTATACCTTCCTTACTACACCCCTCGCTCCTTCAGATTGAGGAATTAAAACAGATATTGCGTCGCTATGAAATACTATGGCTTCTATGACATCTTCTTCTAAATCGTGTAACGTTCCTATGAAAACGACAGGATTTTCTTTTGGGATACGAGCATCTCCTTCCCGATGCACTATTCCATCATTACTGCATCCCTCGCTCACTCACATTGACGAATTAATACAGAAATTGCGTCGCTATGAAATACTATGAGTTCTATGACTTCTCCATCTAAATCGAGTAACGTTTCTATGAAAACGACATGATTTTCTTTTGGGACATGAGTATCTCCTTTCCGAAGCACTGTTCACTGTATATTTCATCCCTCTTTCCCTCACACTGACGAATTAAGACAGAAATTGCGTCGCTATAAAAGACTATGGGTTCGATGATTTCTTCTTCTAAATCGAGAAACGTTACTATGGAAACGACAGGATTTTCATTTGGGATACGAGTTTCTCCTTCCCGATGCACTATTCCTTCTTTACTGCATACCTCGCTCCCTCACATTGATGAATTATCACAGAAATTGCGTCGCTATGAAATACTATGTGTTCTATGACTTCTTCTTCTATATCGAGTAACTTTTCTATGGAAACGACAGGATTTTCTATTTGGATACGAGTATGTCCTTTCCGATGAACTATTCGATCTTAACAGCATCCCTCGCTCCCTCACACTGACGAATTAACACAGAAATTGCGTCGCCATTAAATGGTATGGTTTCTATGCGTTCTCCTTCTAAATCGAGTAACGTTTCTATGTAAAGGTAGGATTTTCTTTTGGGATACGACTATCTCTTTTCCGATGCACTATTCCTTCTTTACTGCATCCCGTGGTCCCTCACATTAACGAACTAACTCAGAAATTGCGTCGCTATGTAATACTACGGGTTCTATGCCTTCTTCTTCTAAATCGACTAACGTTTTTATGGAATCGACAGAATTTTCTTTTGGAATGCGAGTATCTCCTTTCCGATGCACTATTCCTTGTATATTCCATCCCCCACTCCCTCCCACGTTCTCGATTTAGAAATAGAAGTCATAGAACATATAGTATTTCATAGCGACGCAATTTCTGTGTTAATTCGGCAATGTGAGCGAGCGAGGGAGCACAGAAATAGCGTCGCTATGAAATACTATGGGTTCTATGACTTCTCCTTCTAAATCGAGTAACGTTTCTATGTAAAGGACATGATTTTCTTTTGGGATACGACTATCTCTTTTCCGATGCATTATTCCTTTTTTACTGCATTTCTTTCTCCCTCACATTGAAGAATTAACACAGAAATTGCGTCGCTATGAAATATCTATGGGTTCTATGTGTTCTTCTTCTAAATGGAGTAACGTTTCTATGGAAACGACCGGATTTTCATATGGGATACGAGTATCTCCTTTCCGATTCACTATTCCTTCTTTACTGCATCCCTCGCTCCCTCTTAATGACGAATGAACACAGAAATTGCGTCGCTATGACATACTATTGGTTCTATTACTTCTCCTTCTAAATCTGTAACGTTTCTATGGAGAGGACTGAATTTTATTTTGGGATACGAGTATCTAATTTCCCGATGCACTATTCCTTCTTTACTGCATCTCTCGCTCCCGCCAATTGACGATTTAACACAGAAATTGCGTCGCTATGAAATACTATAGGTTCTATGACTTCTCCATCTAAATCGAGTAACGTTTCAATGGAAACGACAGGATTCTCGTTTGGGATACGAGTATCTCCTTTCCGATGCACTATTCCGTCTTTACCGCATCACCCGCTCCCTCACACTGACGAATTTACACTGCAATTGCGTCGCTATGAAATACTATGGGTTCTATGACTTCTCCTTCCAAATCGAGTAACTTTTCTATGGAAAGGACTGGATTTTCTCTGGGTTACGACTATCTCCTTTCTGATGCACTACTCCTTCTTCACTGCATCCCTCGCTCCTTCACATTAGCGGATTAACATAGAATTTGCGTCGCTATGAAATACTATGGGTTCTATGACTATTCTTTCTAATTGGAATAACGTTTCTATGGCAACGGCAGGATTTTCTTTTAGGATACGAATATCTAATTTACTATGCACTACTCCTTCTTTACTGCATCCCTCGCTACCTAACATTGACGAATTAACACAGAAATGGCGTCCCTATGAAATACTATGGATTCTATGACATCTCCTTCTAAATCGATTAACGTTTCTATGAAAACGAAAAAATTTTCTTTCTGGATACGATTGTCTCCTTTCCGATGCACTATTCCTTCTTTACTGCATCCCTCGCTCCCTCACATTGACGAATTAACACAGAAATTGCGTCGCTATGAAATACTATGTGTTCTATGACTTCTATTTCTAAATCGAGAACGTTTCTCTGGAAACGACAGGATTTCCATTTGGTATACGAGTATTCCTTTCCGATCCACTATTCCTTCTTTACTGCATGCCTCGCTCCTTCACATTGACCAATGAACACAGAAATGGCGTCGCTATGAAATACTTTGGGTTCTATGACTTCTTCTTCTAAATCGAGTAACGTATCTATAGAAACGACTGGGTTTTCTCTTGGGATACGAGTATCTCCTTTCCCGATGCACTATTCCTTCTTTATTGCATCCCTCGCTGCCTCACATTGACGAATTAACACAGAAATTGCGTCGCTATGAAATACTATGTGTTATATGACCTCTATTTGTAAATCGAGTAACGTTTCTATGGAAACGACAGGATTTCCGTTTGGGATACGAGTATCTCCTTTCCGATGCAATATTCCGTCTTTGCTGCATCCCTCGCTCCATCACATTGACGAATTAACACAGAAATTGCATCGCTATGAATTACTATGGGTTCTATGACTTCTCCTTCTAAATCGAGTAACGTTTCTATGGAAAGAACCGGTTTTTATTTTAGGATACGAGTATCTCCTTTCCCGGTGCCCAATTCCTTCTTTACTGCATCCCTCGTTCCCTCTTATTTACGAATTAACACAGAAATTGCGTCGCCATGAAATACTTTGTGTTCTATGACTTCTCTTTCTAAATCGAGAAACGTGTCTATGGAAAGGACTGGATTTTCTTTTGGGATACGAGTATCTATTTTCCGATGCACTATTCCTTCTTTACTGCATACCTCGCTCCCTCACATTGACGATTTAACACAGAAATTGCGTCAGTATGAAATACTATGTGTTCTATGACTTCTCCTTCTAAATCGAGAAACGTTTCTATGGAAAGGACTGCATTTTCTTTTGGGATACGAGTATTTCCTTTCCGATGCACTATTCCTTCTTTACTGCATCCCTCGCACCCTCTTATTGACGATTTAACACAGAAATTGCGTTGCCATCAAATACTATGGGTTCTATGACTTCTCCTTCTGAATCTGTAACGTTTCTATGAAAAGGACTGAATTTTATTTTGGGATACGAGTATCTCCTTTCCCGATGCACTATTCCTTCGTTACTGCATCTCTCACTCCCTCACATTGACAATTTAACACAGAAATTGCGTCGGTATGAAATACTATGTGTTCTATGACTTCTCCTTCTAAATCGAGGAATTTTTCTATGGAAACGACAGGATTTTCGTTTGGTATACGAGTATCTCCTTTCCGATGCACTATTCCGTCTTTGCTGCATCACTCGCTCCTTCACATTGACGAATTAACACAGATATTGCGTCGCTATGAATTACTATGGGTTCTATGACCTCTCCTTCTAAATCAAGTAACGTTTCTATGGAAAGGACTGGATTTTCTTTGAGATACGACTATCTCCTTTCCGATGCACTACTCCTTCTTTACTGCATCCCTCGCTCCTTCACATTGGCGAATTAACACAGAAATTGCGTCGCTAGGAAATACTATGGGTTCTATGACTTCTTCTTCTAAATCGGGAAACGTTTCTATGGAAACGGCAGGTTTTCGTTTTGGGATACGAGTATCTCCTTTCCGATTCACTATTCCTTCTTTACTGCTTCCCTTGCTCCCTCACATTGACGAATTAACACAGAATTTGTGTCGCTGTGAAATACTATGGGTTCTATGACTTCTCCTTCTAAATCGAGTAACGTTTCAATGGAAGCGACAGGATTTACTTTTGGGTTACGAGTATCTCCTTTCCGATGCTCTATTACTTCTTTACTGGATCCCTCCCTCCCTCACAGTGACGAATTAACACGGAAATGGCGTCGCTATGAGATACTATGGTTTCTATGACTTATTCTTCTAAATCGAGTAAAGTTTCTATGGAAAGGACATGATTTTCTTTTGGGGTACGAGTATCTCCTTGCCGATGCACAATTCCTTCGTTACTGCATCCCTCGCAACCCTCTTATTGACGAATTAACACAGAAATTGCGTCGCTATGAACTACTACGGCTTCTATGACTTCTCCAAAATCGAGTAACGTGTCAATGGAAAGGACATGATTATCTTTTGGGATACGAGTATCTCCTTTCCGAAGCACTATTCCTTATTTACTGCATCCCTCGCTCCCTATTATTGACGAATTAACACAGAAATTGCGTCGCCATGGAATACTATGAGTTCTATGACTTATCCTTCTAAATGGAGTAACGTTTCTATGGAAACGGGAGGATTTTCTTTTGGGATACGAATATCTAATTTCCGATGCACTACTCCTTCTTTACTGCCTCCCTCGCTCCCTCACATTGATGATTTAACACAGAAATTGCGTCGCTACTATATGCTATGTGTTCTATGACTTCTCCTTCTAAATCGATTAACGTTTCTATGGAATGGACCAGATTTTCTTTTGGGCAACGAGTATCTCGTTTCCGATGCACTATTCATTCTTTTCTGCATACCCCGTTAAATCACATTGACGAATTAACACAAAAATTGCGTCGCTATGAAATACTATGGGTTCTATGTCTTCTCCTTCTAAATCGTGTAATGTTTCTATGGAAAGGACTGGATTTTTTTTTGGGATATGAGTATCTCCTTTCCCGATGCCCTATTCCTTCTTTACTGTAACCCTCGCTCCCTCTTATTGACGAATTAACACAGAAATTGCGTCGCTATGAAATGCAATGTGTTCTACGACTTCTCCGTCTAAATCGAGGAACGTGTCTATGGAAAGGACTGGATTTTCTTTTGGGATACAACTATCTCCTTTATGATGCACTATTCCATCTATACTGCATTCTTCGCTCCTTCACATTGACGAATTACAACAGAAATTGCGTCGCTATTAAATACTACGGGTTCTATGACATCTCCTCCTAAATCGAGTAACATTTCTATGGAAACGACAGGATTATTTTTGGGATACGAGTGTCTCCAATCCGATGCACTATACCTTCTTTATAGCATCCCTCGCTCCTTCACATTGACGAATTAACACAGAAATTGCGTCGCTATGAAATACTGTGTGTCCTATGACACATCAATCTAAATCGAGTAACGTTTCTATGGTTACGACAAAATTTTCTTTTGGGATTCAAATATCTCCTTCCCGATGCACTATTACTTCTTTACTGCATCCCTCGCTACGTCGCATTGACGAATTATCACAGATATTGCGCCGCTATGAAATACTGTAGGCTCTATGACATCTCCTTCTAATTCGAGTAACGTTTGTATGGAAACGACAGAATTTTCTTTTGGGATACGAGTATCTCCTTACCTTATCACTATTCCTTCTTTACTGCTTCCCTCGCTCCCTCACATTGACGAATTGACACAGAAATTGTGTCGTTGTGAAATACTACGGGTTCTATAACTTCTCCTTCTAAATCTAGTAATGTTTCTATGGAAACGACAGGATTTTCTTTTGGGATACGAGTATGTCCTTTCCGATGCACTATAACTTCTTAACGGCATCCCACGCTCCCTCACATGGACGAATTAACACAGACATTGCGTCGCTATGATATACTATGTGTTCTATGACTTCTCCTTCTAAATCGAGTAATGTTTGTATGGAAACGACACGAATTTCTTTTGGGATACGAGTATATCCTTCCCGATGCACTATTCCTCCTTTACTGCAACCCTCGCAGCCTCACATTGACGAGTTAACACAGAAATTGCATCGCTAAGAAATACTTTGGGCTCTGCGACTTCTCCTTCTAAATCGAGTGACGTTTCTATTGAAACGACAGAATTTTCCTTGGGAATACGAGTATCTTCTTTCCTATGCACTATTCGTTATTTACTGCATCCCTCGCTTCCCTCACATTGACGAATTAACACAGAAATTGCGTCGTTGTGAAATACTATGTGTTCTATAACTTCTTCTAAATCCTGTAACGTTTCTATGGAGACGACAGGATTTTCTTTTGGGATACGAATATCTCCTTTCCGATACATTATTCCTTCTTTACTGCATCCCTCGCACCCTCACATTGACGAATTAACAAAGAAATTGCGTCGCTATGGAATACTACGAGTTCTATGACTTCTCCTTCTAAATCGAGTAACGTTTCTATGGAAAGGACTGGATTTTATTTTGGGATATGAGTATCTCCTTTCCCGATGCCCTATTCCTTCTTTACTGTATCCCTCGCTCCCTCTTATTGACGAATTAACACAGATATTGCGTCGCTATGAAATGCAATGTGTTCTATGACTTCTCCGTGTAAATCGAGGAACGTGTCTATGGAAAGGACTGGACTTTCTTTTGGGATACAACTATCTCCTTTATGATGCACTATTCCATCTATACTGCATCCTTCGCTCCTTCACATTGACGATTTACAACAGAAATTGCGTCGCTATTAAATACTACGGGTTCTATGACATCTCCTTCTAAATCAAGTAACATTTCTATGGAAACGACAGGATAATTTTTGGGATACGAGTGTCTCCAATCCGATGCACTATACCTTCTTTATAGCATCCCTCGCACCCTCACATTGACGAATTAACAAAGAAATTGCGTCGCTATGGAATACTACGAGTTCTATAACTTCTCCTTCTAAATCGAGTAATTTTTCTATGGAAACGACAGGATTTTCTTTTGGGATACGAGTATGTCATTTCCGATGCACTATTCCTTCTGTATTGCATCCCTCGCTCCCTCACATTGATGAATTAACACAGAAATTACGTCGTTGTGAAATACTATGGGTTCTATGACTTCTCCATCTAAATCGAGTAACGTTTCTATGGAAACAAACATATTTTCTTTTAGGATACGACTATCTCCTTTCCGATGGTCTATTCCGTCTTTACTGCGACCTTCACTCCTTCACACTGACGAATTAACACAGAAATTGCGTCGCTATGAAATACTGTGGGTTCTATGACTTCCCCTTCTAAAACGAGTAACGTTTCTATGGAAACGACAGGATTTTCTTTTCGGATACGAGTATCTCCTTCCCGATGCACTATTCCTTCTGTATTGCATCCCTAGCTCCCTCACATTGATGAATTAACACAGAAATTGCGTCGCCTTGAAATGCTATGCGTTCTATGACATCTCCTTCTAAATCGAGTAACGTTTCTATGGAAACGAAAGGATTTTCTTTCGGGATACGACCATTTCCTTTCCGATTCACTATTTGTTCTATACTGCATCCCTCGCTCCCTCACATTGTCGAATAAGCACAGAAATTGCTTCGCTATCAATTACTATGGGTTCTATGACTTCTCCTTCTAAATCGAGTAACGTTTCTATGGAAACGACAGGATTTTCTTTTGGGATACGAGTATCTCCTTCTCGATGCACTATTCCTTCTGTATTGCATCCCTCGCTCCCTCACATTGACGAATTAACACAGAAATTGCGTCGCTATGAAATCCTATGGGTACTATTACTTCTCCTTCTAAATCGAGTAACGTTTCTATGGAAACGACAAGATTTTCTTTTGGGTTACGAGTATCTCCTTTCCGATGCACTATTCCTTCTGTATTGCATTCCTCGCTCCCTCACATTGACGAATTAACACAGAAATTGCGTCGCTATGAAATCCTATGGGTACTATTACTTCTCCTTCTAAATCGAATAACGTTTCTATGGAGACGACAGGATTTTCTTTTGGGATACAAGTATCTCCTTTCCGATGCACTATTACCTCTTTCCTGCATCCCTCGCTCCCTCACATTGACGAATAAGCACAGAAATAACGTCGCTATGAAATACTATGGGTTCTATGGCTTCTCCATCTAAATCGAGTTACGTTTCTATGGAAACGACAGGATTTTCTCTTGGGATACGAGTATCTCCTTTCCGATGCAATTTTGCTTCTTTACCGCTTCTTTCGCTCCCTCTCATTGACGAATTAACAAAGAAATATCGTCGCTATGAAATACTATATGTTCTATGTCTTCTCCTCTTAAATCGAGTAACGTTTCTATGGAAACGTAAAGAATTTCTTTTGGGATACGCGTATCTCCTTCCGATAGCACTATTCCTTCTTGACTGCATCCCTCGCTCCCTCACATTGACGAATTAACACAGATATTGCGTCGCTATGAAATACTATTTGTTCTATGACTTCTCCTTCTAAATCGAGTAACGTTTCTATTGAAACTACAGGATTTTCTTTTGGGATACGAGTATCTCCTTTCCGATGCACTAATCCTTCATTACTGCATTTCTCGCTTCATCACATTGACGAATTAAGACAGAAAATGCGTGGCTATGAAATACTATGGGTTCTATGACTTCACCTTCAAATCGAGTAACGTTTCTATGCAAACGACAGGATTTTCTTTTGGGATACGTGTACGAATTTTCCGATACACTACTCCTACTTTACTGCTTCTTTCGCTCCCTTACATTGACGAGTTAACACAGAAATTGCGACGCTATGAAATACTATGGGTTCTATGTATTCTCCTTTTAAATCGAGTAACGTTTCTATGGAAACGACAGGATTCTCTTTTGGGATACGATTTTCTCCATTCCGATGCGATATTCCTTCTTTACTGTATCCCTCGCTCAATCACATTGACGAATTAACAATGATATCGCGTCGCTATGAAATACTATGGTTTCTATGACTTCTGCTAATCGAGTGACGTTTCTGTGGTGACGACAGGATTTTATTGTCGGATACGAGTATCTCCTTTCCGATGCACTAATCCTTCTGTATTGCATCCGTCGCTCCCTCACATTGACGAATTCACACAGAATTTGCGTCGCTATAACATACTACGGGTTCTACAACTTCTCCTTCTATATCGGGTAACGCTTCTATGGAAACGACAGGGTCTCTTCTGGGATACGACTATCTCCATTTTGATGCACTATTCCTTCTGTATTGCATTCGTCGCTCCCTCACATTGATGAATTAACACAGATATTGCGTAGACTCGAAACACTATGCGTTCTATGACCTCTCCTTCTAAATCGAGTAACGTTTCTATGGAAACGACAGGATTTTCTTTTGGGATACGAGTATCTCCTTTCCGATGCACTATTACCTCTTTACTGCATCCCTCGCTCCTTCACATTGACGAATTATCACAGAAATTGCGTCGCTATGAAATACTGTGGGTTCTATGACTTCTCCTTCTAAATCGAGTAACGTTTCTATGGAAACGTCAGGATTTTCTTTTGGGATACGAGTATCTCCTTTGCGATGCACTATTCCCTCTTTACTGCATCCCTTGCTCTCTTACATTTACGTATTAACACAGAAATTACGTCGCTATGAAATACTATGGTTTCTATGGCTTCTCCATCTTAATCGAGTAACGTTTCTATGGATATGACAGGTTGTTCTTTTGGGATACGAGTATCTCCTTTCCGAAACAGTATTCCTACTTTACTGCATCCCTCGCTCCCTCACATTGACGAATAAGCTCAGAAATTGCGTCGCTATGAAATACTATAGGTTCCATGACTCCCCCTTCTAAATCGAGTTACGTTTCTGTGGAAACGAATGGATTTTCTTTCGGGACACGAGTATCTACTTTCCGAAGCACTATTCCTACTTTACTGCATCCCTCGCTCTCTCACATTGACGATTTAACACAGAATTTGCGTCGCTATGAAATACTATGGGTTCTATGACATCTCCTTCTAAATCGAGTAACGTTTCTATGGAGACGACAGGATTTTCTTTTGGGATTCGACTATCTCCTTTCCGATGCACTATTCCTTCTGTACTGATTGCCTCACTCCCTCACATTGGCGAATTAACACAGAAATAGCGTCGCTATGAAATACCGTGGGTTCTATGACTACTCCTTCTAAACCGAGTACCGTTTCTATGGAAACGACAGGATTTTCTTTTGGGATACGACTATCTCCTCTCCGATGTACTATTGGGTCTTTACTGCACCCTCGCTCGATCACATTGAGGAATACGCACAGAAATTGCGTCGCTTCCAAATACTATTGGTTCTATGACTTCTCCTTCTAAATCAAGTAACGTTTCTATGGAACCGAAAGGATTTTCTTTTGGGATACGAGTATCCCCTTTCCGATGCGCTATTGCTTCTTTACTGCATCCCTCGCTCCCTCACATTGACGAATTAACACAGAAATGGCGTTGCTATGAAATAGTATGTGTTCTATGTCTTCTCCCTTTAAATCGAGTAACGTTTCTACGGAAACGACAGGATTTTCTTTTGGGATACGAGTATCTCCTTTCCGATGAACTAATACCTCTTTACTGCATTCCTCGCTCCCTCACATTGACGAATTAACACAGAAATTGCGTCGCTATGAATTACTATGGGTTCTATGACTTCGTAAGTGGGCTGCTTATGTTTTCTCTATGTAAGTAGGCTGTTTATGTTTTCTTGTTGGCAACGTTAAGTAGGCTGTTTATGTTTTCTGTATGTAAGTAGGCTGTTTACGTTTTTTTATTGGTAACGCCACCTCTGTATGAAAATCACTGGCTGTGCTGTGTGCAGTCTGTGGCTAGTTTGCATTGTTGTCCGCCATTGTAGTGTTAGGCAGCTGGATGTGAACAGCGCGTAGCGTTGCGCAGTTGGAGGTGAGCCGCCAGCAGTGGTGGATGTGGGGAGAGTGATGGCGGAGATTTGTAATTTGTCATGAACTGCTATATTTATATATGATGATATCAAGGTAAATACATTGTTTGTTCTCTATTAATATCTTTCATTTGCTAACTATCCCTATCAGTAGTTAGTGCCTTCCATAGTTTGAATCTTTTATTTAGCTGGCAGTAGTGGCGCTCGCTGTATTGCAGCAGCTTGAGCAGCGAAGATTTTTGTGAGGTAAGTGATTTGTGAAAGGTATAGTTTAATGTTAGTCAGGGCCATTCTTTTGTAGGGAATTTTGAAAGTCAGATTGCGTTGCGCTAACAAAATATTGTGTGTCATCAGTGACACATGTTTACGCAATACACAGTTGGGTAACTTCACACTTATGAAACTGTATTTTGTCTGTACTTTGTAAACTGTTCATATTTTTTCGGAACCATTGTGATATTATGAGAGCTTTGAATGATGTATTTGGTATGAGATCATGATTTTTAAAGTACGTTTGAGGCAGCTGACACTTTTGACATGAGCAGAGAATTTTTTTAGGCTTAGAAATTATTGGAGGAAGTTACGACGATTTTGAGATTTGACTGAGGTGTTATGATGTTATTATTACGACGACGATGTGTATTATGTTGTTGAGGAATGTTTATTATGCTACGTATTTCACATGATGAAATATTGAAGAAGTATCGACGAATATGTATAATGAGGTAAGGAATAATGAGTAGTGTTTAGGGACTCTGATTTATGAAAAGGATGTTGGAAACCAAGAAACGTACTTTAAGAGTTATGAAATGTGTGTATATTCGTGAATGTATTACAATGCAGACGAAAATTTTTTTGGACACTGTTATATCAATAGCATTTTGTTTCTACAGATTTGTAACGCAAATTCTTGACCTGTGAAATATTTTTATATGCGACTGTCACTGTAGCGGAAACTGCTGTCGTAAATATTTCCGTAAGAAAGTTAACGGACCACCTACACATAATGCGTCGTGGGCACCCAGCTGTGTCAGACGCCTGGAGAAAAAGCCATTAGCGCGTGCCTTTCAGAGCACAGGAAGAAAAAAAAGGGACGCCATTAACCTCGCTTCTGACATTCCTTTGTAGAAAGCATCGCAAAAACGACACAGTCGAACTCGAAAACATATGATTTTTGTAATGCGTTGTGGGCACACAGCTGTGTCAAACACCTGGAGAACAAGCCATTAGGGTGTGCCTTTCATCGCTAATGCGACACCCTCGTTACTTGAAAACCTATGATTACTTGCACTTTGTGCTAATTACTGAAATGCTTATGAACTGATGGGAAATATTCGTACATCTGCACACCTGATTACGACAAGCGTCTTTCTACGAGAGTTGAGAGAATTTCTACTAACTTACGAAATGCCACATGACTATTGAATGATATTTTTATGCTTTGGTTTGCGTAATTGCTTATTTCATTTGATATCTGGTTTCCAGCTGTGTTGCAGCATTGCTTTTATAAAATGAAATGCATTTGCTAATGTGAACACTTTCTGTCAACAGATCTATTAAATAATTATTTTATGATCCACATTCTTTAAAAAAAGGAGCACTTGGAAAGGAAAGAACAATAAGAAGGAACTAATAACAGTAACACATAATTTTCTTTTCAAGTACTTGGTAATTTCTTTTGTAGAATAAATTGTGATGCATCACTCTAGTGTTAAGATGTGACATAGGTATTAGACATGGCCATTTTAGTGTAATATTTTTTCTGCTTGCGCTATGTCATGTTTAGGTATAAGTTGCTGCTGTTTGCCAGGCATAGTGCTACTGAACTTTAATTTGTGTTACTCTGCTAAGCCAGATTTATTTTTTTGTTGCTGCACATTGGCTCATATTAGTTGTAATTTTGCATTTTTTCTGTTAATTTAGATTTACTGTAGCTTGCTTTGCGATTTTCCATTTTTTTTCATTGCTGTTTATATTAATTGTTTTATGTGCTGCTGCATTGCCTCGTCCCTTAGTTTAGCATCTGAGCTCAGTAGATTTAAGTTAGCTTAAGAGGGGTAGACTATATAAGAAACTAACTATGATGAATTGGAAGAAATGCATTTAGACGCTATAAGAAAATGGTTTGGCCAAAAAAAAAAAAAGTATTTTAGGTAGGATTTTCTTGGAAATAAATGATGAGGTAAGATAATGGAAAATAAAAATGAGGTAAGAAATGTGTGAACATATAAACACAGAAAGCATGCTTAGTTAGAATTATTTTTGGTGGAAACAAAGGATGAAATAAGAGGAAAGATGTATGAAGTTTTGGGTTGGACTGCAGTGCCAAATGTTACACTGAAAACGAACCCTGTCCTTTCCTATTGGTGTTATCCCACTATGTGTGTGTGTGTACCCTTGTGTATTTGTTTTCTTCCTGTCTCTGTGTAGTTTCATAGAATTTTTTCTTCTTTTAATATTAAGCTACATTCACTATGATGAGGAATACTGTTATCCTCGAATATAATTGGCATTAATAATATGTTATTTACTTTGTAAAGATGTTTAGACAGTATTTACTCTGTTTTGTGTTAATGCTAATGTGTGAAGTTGATGTTTCAAAAGTTATTGTGATCTTTTATGTATGTACTCATGTCATAATTCCTGTAACACTGACGTATATGTCTATTTCTATTCTTTTGTAACGCCTGGTTTACTACAAATGTAATCTGTATTGTTATGTTCTTTAATGATGTATTTTGTACCTTTGTTATTGTATTCTTCTGTTATAAAATTGTAATTGTCACCAGTTCATGATATTATTAACTTGTAAGTTCCATTTCACTGCACACGTTTCTGTTGGTCATAGTATATGGACAATATGTGAGAAGTAGGTACTGATAGTGTTTGCACGTGTGTTGGTAATTCAGCAAGGGACTGTATAACAGCATTGCTGGTTCTAAGGACAATTAAAAGAAAAACTTTCTGAGTGCACAAGTGGTGGTTTATGGACTTGCTATATTCTCTGCAAGAATCTTCGATGGTGATTGTGCACCTGCACAGTCGCAACGGATGGCTGCTGGCCGTCTATACCAGGACTACAGTGGGTCTGCACCTCTGGTGGCCCACCAATACCATTATCTCTACAAGGACTACAGTGGGTCTGCACCTCTGGTGGCCCACCAATACCATACTCTCTACCAGGACTACAGTGGGTCTGCTCTGTGGTGACCTACCTACCAATATTCTTCCAAACTACGACTGACTCTGCTGTGGGTTTGCTCTGTTGTGGCCCATTATCTGTCAGCATGTCAAGAGTCAGCACTGTCTTTCCGTTGGAAGGACAACGCTACTTCTTCAAGACTGCATGGAAATCCACTACTTCCGTGTGCATTTTCTTTTACTGCTCAGACTTTGAGAAAAACACTGTTATTCTACTGTTATGTACGATCAGGACTGTCTTTATAGACTGTGAGAAAATTTTAGCTTTTGACCAACATTGTAGCAATAAGTGTGCATTTGATTTCTTTGTTATTGTAATTATGAAAAATTTTATCAAATCATTATTGGCCACTGCCCAAAAATATTTTGTAAAATTTTTTGTGGGGAGCATGGAGGTTATGTAAGTAGGCTGTTTATGTTTTCTCTATGTAAGTAGGCTGTTTATGTTTTCTTGTTGGCAACGTTAAGTAGGCTGTTTATGTTTTCTGTATGTAAGTAGGCTGTTTAGGTTTTTTTATTGGTAACGCCACCTCTGTATGAAAATCACTGGCTATGCTGTGTGCAGTCTGTGGCTAGTTTGCATTGTTGTCCGCCATTGTAGTGTTAGGCAGCTGGATGTGAACAGCGCGTAGCGTTGCGCAGTTGGAGGTGAACCGCCAACAGTGGTGGACGTGGGAAGAGAGATGGCGGAGATTTATAATTTGTCATGACTGCTATATCTATACATGATGATATCAAGGTAAATACATTGTTTGTTCTCTATTAATATCTTTCATTTGCTAACTATCCCTATCAGTAGTTAGTGCCTTCCATAGTTTGAATCTTTTATTTAGCTGGCAGTAGTGGCGCTCGCTGTATTGCAGTAGCTTGAGCAGCGAAGATTTTTGTGAGGTAAGTGATTTGTGAAAGGTATAGTTTAATGTTAGTCAGGGCCATTCTTTTGTAGGGAATTTTGAAAGTCAGATTGCGTTGCGGTAACAAAATATTGTGTGTCAGGTTAAGCACAGTCTCGTGTAGAATTGTTCAAAGGGGACGTTTCAACTTCTCCTTCTAATTCGAGTAACGTTTCTATGGAAACGACAGGATTTTCTTTTGGGATACGAGTATCTCATTTCCGATGCACTATTCCCTCTTTACTGCAGCCCTCGCTCTCTCACATTTACGTATTAACACAGAAATTACGTCGCTATGAAATACTATGGTTTCTATGGCTTCTCCATCAAATTCGAGTAACGTTTCTATGGATACGACAGGATTTTCCTTTGGGATACGAGTATCTCCTTTCCGAAGCAGTATTCCTCCTTTACTGCATCCCTCGCTCCCTCACATTGACGAATAAGCTCAGAAATTGCGCCGCTATGAAATACTATAGGTTCTATGACTCCTCCTTCTAAATCGAGTTACGTTTCTATGGAAACGAATTGATTTTCTTTTGGGATACGAGTATCTCCTTTCCGATGCACTATTCCATCTTTACTGCATCCCTCGCTCCCTCACATTGACGATTTAACTCAGAATTTGCGTCGCTATGAAATACTATGGGTTCTATGACATCTCCTTCTAAATCGAGTAACGTTTCTATGGAGACGACAGGATTTTCTTTTGGGATACGACTATCCGACTATCTCTTTTCCGATGCACTATTCCTTCTGTACTGATTGCCTCACTCCCTCACATTGGCGAATTAACACAGAAATTGCGTCGCCATGAAATACCATGGAATCTATGACTTCTCCTTCTAAACCGAGTAACGTTTCTATGGAAACGACAGGATTTTCTTTTGGGATACTACTATCTCCTCTCCGATGCACCATTGGGTCTTTACTGCATACCTCGCTCGATCACATTGAGGAGTACGCACCGAAATTGCGTCGCTATCAAATACTATTGGTTCTATGACTTCTGCATCTAAATCAAGTAACGTTTCTGTGGAACAGAAAGGATTTTCTTTTGGGATACGAGTATTCCCTTTCCGATGTGCTATAGCTTCTTTACTGCATCCCCCGCTCCCTCACATTGACGAATTAACACAGAAATGGCGTCGCTATGAAATAGTATGTGTTCTATGTCTTCCCCCTTTAAATCGAGTAACGTTTCTATGCAAACGTCAGGAATTTCTTTAGGGATACGAGTACCTCCTTCCGATGCACTATTCCTTCTTTACTGCATCCCTCGCTATCTCACATGGACGAATTAACACAGAAATTGCGTCTCTATGAAATACAATTTGTTCTATGACATCTCCTTCAAAATCGACTAACGTTTCTATGGTAACGACAGGATTTTTTTTTGGGTTACGAGTATCTCCTTTCTCTTCTTCCCTTCTTTACTGCATTCCTCGCTCCCTCACATTTACGTATTAACACAGAAATTACGTCGCTATGAAATACTATGGTTTCTATGGCTTCTCCATCTAAATCGATTAACGTTTCTATGGATACGACAGGATTTTCTTTTGGGATACGAGTATCTCCATTCCGAAGCAGTATTCCTCCTTTACTGCATCCCTCGCTCCCTCACATTGACGAATAAGCTCAGAAATGGCGTCGCTATGAAATACTATAGGTTCTATGACTCCTCCTTCTAAATCGAGTTACGTTTCTATGGAAACGAATTGATTTTCTTTTGGGATACGAGTTCTCTTTCCGATGCACTATTCTTTCTTTACTGCATCCCTCGCTCCCTCACATTCACCAATTAAGACAGAAATTGCGTGGCTATGAAATACTATGGGTTCTATGACTTCTCCTTCCAATCGAGTAACGTTTCTATGGAAACGACAGCATTTTCTTTTGGGATACGAGTTTCTCCATTCCGATGCGCAATTCCTTCTTTACTGCATCCCTCGTTCCCTCACATTGACGAATAAGCACAGAAATTGCGTCGCTATAAAATACAATGGATTCTATGACTTCTCCTTCTAAATCGAGTAACGTTTCAATGGAAACGACAGGATTATCTTTCGGGATACGAACACCTCCTGTCCGATGCACTATTTGTTCTTTACTGCATCCCTCGCTCCCTCACATTGTCGAATAAGCACAGAAATTACGTCGCTGTCAAATACTATGGGTTCTATGACTTCTCCTTCTAAATCGAGTAACTTTTCTATGGAAACGACAGGATTTTCTTTTGGGTTACGAGTATCTCCTTTCCGATGCACTATTCCTTCTATATTGCATCCGTCGCTCCCTCACATTGCCAAATTAACATAGATAATGCGTAGCCCTGAAATACTATGCGTACTATGACTTCTTCAAAATCGCCTAACGTTTCAAAGGAAACGACAGGATTTTCTTTTGGGATACGTGTATCTCCTTTCCGATGCACTATTACCTCTTTACTGCATCCCTCGCTCCCTCACATTGACGAATTAACACAGAAATTGCATCGCTATGAAATACTAAGGGTTCTATTACTTCTCCTTCTAAATAGTGTAACGTTTAAATGGAAACGACAGGTTTTTCTTTCGGGATACGAACACCGCCTTTCCGATGCACTATTTGTTCTTTACTGCATCCCTCGCCCCCTCACATTGACGAATTAACACAGAAATGCCGTCGCTATGAAATACTATGTGTTCAATGTCTTCTCCTTTTAAATCGAGTAACGTTTCTACGGAAACCTCAGGAATTTCTTTTGGGATACGAGTATCTCCTTTCCGATGCACTATTCCTTCTTTACTGCTTCACTCTCTCCCTCACATTGACGAATTAACATAGAATTTGCGTCGCTATGAAATACTATGCGTTCTATGCCTTCTCCTTCTAAATCGAGTAACGTTTCTATGGAAACGACAGTATTTTCTTTCGGGATACGAGTTTCTCTTTCCGATGCGCTATTCCTTCTTTACTGCATCCCTCGCTCAATCACATTGTCGAATGAACATGATATTGCGACGCTATGAAATACTATGGATTCTACGACTTCCCATTCTAATCGAGTAACGTTTCTATGGATACGACAGGATTTTCTTTTAGGATACGAGTTTCCCCTTTCCGATGCACTATTCCTCCTTTACTGCATCCCACGTTCCCTTACATTGACGAATAAGCACAGAAATTGCGTCGCTATAAAATACTATTGGTTCTATGACTTCTCCTTCTAAATGAGTAACGTTTCTATGGTATCGACAGGATTTTCTTTTCGGATACGAGTATCTCCTTTCCGATGCACTATTACCTCTTTACTGCATCCCTCGCTCAATCACATTGTCGAATGAACATGATATTGCGACGCTATGAAATACTATGGATTCTACGACTTCCCATTCTAATCGAGTAACGTTTCTATGGATAAGACAGGATTTTCTTTTAGGATACGAGTTTCCCCTTTCCGATGCACTATTCCTTCTTTACTGCATCCCTCGTTCCCTTACATTGACGAATTCACACAGAAATAGCGTCGCTATAACATACTATGGGTTCTATAACTTCTCCTTCTACATCGGGTAACGCTTCTATGGAAACGACAGGGTTTCTTTTTGGATACGACTTTCTCAATTTTGATGCACTATTCTTTCTGTACTGCATCCGTCGCTCCCTCACATTGATGAATTAACACAGATATTGCGTAGACTTGTAATTCTATGCGTTCTATGACTTCTCCTTCTAAATGGAGTAACCTTTCTATGGAAACGACAGGATTTTCTTTTGGGATACGATTATCTCCTTTCCGATGCACTATTACCTCTTTACTGCATCCCTCGGTCCCTCACATTGACGAATTAACACAGAAATTGCGACGCTATGAAATACTATGGGTTCTATGACTTCTTATTCTAAATCGAGCAACGTTTCTTTGGAAACGAAAGGATTTTCTTTTGGCACACGAGTATCTCCTTTCCGATGCACTATTCCCTCTTTACAGCATCCCTCGCTCTCTCACATTTACGTATTAACACAGAAATTACGTCGCTATGAAATACTATGGTTTCTATGGCTTCACCATTTAAATCGAGTAACGTTTCTATGGTAACGACAGGATTTTCTTTGGGATACGAGTATCTCTTTTCAGAAGCAGTATTCTTTCTTTACTGCATCCCACGCTCCCTCACATTGACGAATAAGCTCGAAAATTGCGTCACTATGAAATACTTTAGGTTCTATGACTCCTCCTTCTAAATCGAGTTACGTTTCTATGGAAACGACTGGAATTTCTTTTGGGATACGAGTATCTCCTTTCCGATGCACAATTCCTTCTTTACTGCATCCCTCGCTTCCTCACATTGATGAGTTAACTCAGAATTAGCGTCGCTATGAAATACTATGGGTTCTATGACATCTCCTTCTAAATCGAGTAACGTTTCTATGGGAACGACAGGATTTTCTTTTGGGTTACGACTATGTTCTCTTCCGATGCACAATTCCTTCTGTACTGATTGCCTCACTCCTTCACATTGGCGAATTAACACAGAAATTGCGTCGCTATGAAATACAATGGGTTCAATGACTTCTCCTTCTAAACCGAGTAACGTTTCTATGGATACGACAGGATTTTCTTTTGGGATACGACTATCTCCTCTCCGATGGACTATTGGTTCTTTACTGAATCCCTCGCTTGATCACATTGAGGAATACGCACAGAAATCGCGTCGCTATCAAGTACGATTGGTTCTATGACTTCTCCCTCTAAATCAAGTATCGTTTCTATGGAAACGAAAGGATTTTCTCTTGCGATATGAGTATCCCCTTTCCGATGTGCTATTGCTTCTTTACTGCATCCCTCGCTCCCTCACATTGACGAATTAACACAGAAATGGCGTCGCTATGAAATAGTATGTGTTTATTGTCTTCTCCCTTTAAATCGAGTAACGTTTCTATGGATACGTCAGGAATTTCTTTAGGGATACGAGTACCTCTTTCCGATGCACTATTCCTTCATTACTGCATCCCACGCTACCTCACATGGACGAATTAACACAGAAATTGCGTCGCTATGAAATACAATTCGTTCTACGACATCTCCTTCAAAATCGACTAACGTTTCTATGGAAACGACAGGATTTTCTTTTGGGATACGAGTATCTCCTTTCCGATGCACTATCCCTTCTTAACTGCATCCCTCGCTGCGTCACATTGACGAATTAACACAGAAATTGTCGCTATGAAATACCATGGGTTCTATGACTTCCCCTTCTAAATCGAGTAACGTTTCTATTGAAACTACATGATTTTGTTTTGGGATACGAGTATCTCCTTTCCGATGCACTGTTCCTTCTTTACTGCATTCCTCGCTCCCTCACATTGGCGAATTAACACAGAGAATGGGTAGCTATGAAATACTATGGGTTCTATGACTTCTCCTTCTAATCGAGTAACGTTTCTATGGAAACGACAGGATTTTCTTTTGGTATACGAGTATCTCCTTTCCGATGCACTAATCCTTCTTTACTGCATCCCTCGTTCCCTCACATTGACGAATAAGCACAGAAATTGCGTCGCTATAAAATACTATGGGTTCTATGACTTTTCACTCTAAATCGAGCAACGTCTCAATGGTAACGACAGGATTTTCTTTTCGGATACGAGTATCTCCTTTCACATGCACTATTCCTTGTGTATTGCATCCGTCGCTCCCTCACATTGACGAATTAACACAGATATTGTGTCGCTATGAAATACTATGTGTTCTTTGGCTTCTCATTCTAAATCGAGTAACGTTTCTACTGAAACTACAGGATTTTCATTTGGAATACGAGTATCTCCTTTCCGATGCACTATTCCTTCTTCACTGCATCCCTCGCTCAATAACATTGACGAATTAACAATGATATTGCGTCGCTATGAAATACTATGGATTCTATGACTTCTCCTTCTAATCGAGTAACATTTCTATGGAAACGACAGGATTTTCTTTTGGGATACAAGATAATCCTTTCCGATGCACTATTCCTTCTTTACTGCATCCCTCGTTCCCTCACATTGATGATTAAGCACAGAAATTGCGTCGCTATAAAATACTATGGGTTCTATAACTTCTCCTTCTATATCGGGTAACGCTTCTATGGAAACGACAGGGTTTCTTTTGGGATACGACTGTCTCCATTCTGATGCTCTATTCCTTCTGTATTGCATCCGTCGCTCCCTCACATTGACGAATTAAGACAGATACTGCGTAGCCTTGAAATACTATGCGTTCTATGACTTCTCCATCTAAATCGAGTAACGTTTCTATGGAAACGACAGGATTTCCTTTTGGGATACGACTATCTCCCTTCCGATGCACTATTCCCTCCTTACTGCATCACTCGCTCTCTCACATTTACGTATTAACACAGAAATTGCGGCGCTATGGAATACTATGGTTTCTATGGCTTCTCCATCTAAATCGGGTAACGTTCCTATGGAAACGAAAGGATTTTCCTTTGGGATACAGTGTATCTCCTTTCCGATGCAGTATTCCTTCTTCAGTTCATCCCTCGCTACCTCACATTGATGAATAAGCTCATAAATTGCGTCGCTATGATATACTATAAGTTCTATCACTCCACCTTCTACATCGAGTTACGTTTCTATGGAAACGACTGGATTTTCTTTTGGGATACGAGTATCTCCTTTCCGATGCACTACTCCTTCTTTACGGCATCCCTCGCCCACTCACATTGACGATTTAACTCAGAATTTGCGTCGCTATGAAATACTATGGGTTCTATGACATCTCCTTCTAAATCGAGTAACGTTTCTATGGAAACGACAGGATTTTCTATTGGGATACGACTATCTCCTTTCCGATGCACAATTCCTTCTCTACTGACTCCCATAGTCCCTCACATTGGCGAATTAACACAGAAATTGCGTCGCTGTGAAATACCATGGGTTCTATGACTTCTCCTTCTAAACCGAGTAACGTTTCTATGGAAACGACAGGATTTTCATTTGGGATACGACTATCTCCTTTCCGATGCAGTATGGGTTCTTTACTGCATCCCTCGCTCGATCACAATGACGAATACGCACAGAAATTGCGCCGCTATCAAATACTATTGGTTCTATGACTTCTCCTTCTAAATCAAGTAGCGTTTCTATCGACGCAAAAGGATTCTCTTTTGGGATACGAGTATCCCCTTTCCGATGCACTATTGCTTCTTTACTGCATTCCTCGCTCCCTCACATTGACGAATTAAGACAGAAATTGCGCGGCTATGAAATAATATGGGTTCTATTACTTCTCCCTCTAAATCGAGTAACGTTTCTATGTAAACGACAGGATTTTCTTTTGGGATACGTGTATCTCCTTTCCGATGCACTATCCCTTCTTTACTGCATCCCTCGCTCCGTCACATTGACGAATTAACACAGAAATTGTCGCTATGAAATACTATGGGTTCTATGTCTTCCCCTTCTAAATCGAGTAACGTTTCTATTGAAACTACATGATTTTCTTTTGGGATACGAGTATCTCCTTTCCGATGCACTGTTCCTTCTTTACTGCATCCCTCGCGCCCTCACATTGATGAATTAACACAGAGATTGGGTAGCTATGAAATACTATGAGTTCTATGACTTCTCCTTCTAATCGAGTAACGTTTCTATGGAAACGACAGGATTTTCTTTTGGTATACGAGTATCTCCATTCCGATGCACTATTCCCTCTTTACTGCATTCCTCGCTCCCTCGCATTGACGAATTCAGACAGAAATTGCGTGGCTATGAAATACTATGCGTTCTATGACTTCTCTTTCTATATCGAGTAACATTTCTATGGTGACGACAGGATTTTCTTTTGGTATACGAGTATGTCCTTTTCGATGCACTATTCCTTCTTTACTGGTTCCCTCGCTCCGTCACATTGACGAATTAACACAGAAATTGTCGCTTTGAAATACTGTGGGTTCTATGACTTCCCCTTCTAAATCGAGTAACGTTTCTATTGAAACTACATGATTTTCTTTTGGGATACGAGTATCTCCTTTCCGATGCACTGTTCCTTCTTTACTGCGTCCCTCGCTCCCTCACATTGACGAATTAACACAGAGATTGGGTAGCTATGAAATACTATATGTTCTATGACTTCTCTTTCTTAACCGAGTAACGTTTCTATGGAAACAACAGGATTTTCTTTTGGGTTACGACTATCTCCTCTCCGATACACTATTGTTTCTTTACTGCATCCCTCGCTCGTTCACATTGAGGAATATGCACAAAAATTTCGTCGCTATCAAGTACTATTGGTTCTATGACTTCTCCTTCTAAATCAAGTAACGTTTCTATGGAAACGAAAGGACTTTCTCTTGGGATACGAGTATCCCCTTTCCGATGCGCTATTGCTTCTTTACTGCATCCCTCGCTCCCTCACATTGACGAATTAACACAGAAATGGCTTCGCTATGAAATAGTACGTGTTCTATGTCTTCTCCCTTTAAATCGAGTAACGCTTCTAAGGATACGTCAGGAATTTCTTTAGGGATACGAGTACCTCTTTCCGATGCACTATTCCTTGTTTACTGCATTCGTCGCTCCCTCTCATTGACGAATTAAGACAGATATTGCGTGGCTATGAAATACCATGGGTTCTATGACTTTGCACTCTAAATGGAGTAACGTTTCTATGGTAACGACAGGATTTTCTTTTCGGATACGAGTATCTCCTTTCAGATGCCCTATTCCTTGTGTGTTGCATCCGCCGCTCCCTCACATTGACGAATTAACACAGATATTGTGTCGCTATGAAATACTATGTGTTCTATGGCTTCTCCTTCTAAATCGAGTAACGTTTCTACTGAAACTACAGGATTTTCATTTGGGCTACGAGTATCTCCTTTCAGATCCACTATTCCTTCTTCACTGCATCCCTCGCTCAATCACATTGACGAATTAACAATGATATTGCGTCGCTATGAAATACTATGGATTCTATGACATCTCCTTCTAAATGAGTAACGTTTCTATGGTATCGACAGGATTTTCTTTTCGGATACGAGTATCCCCTTTCCGATGCACTAGTCCTTCTGTATTGCATCCCTCGCTCCCTCACATTGACGAATTCACACAGAAATAGCGTCGCTATAACATACTATGGGTTCTATAACTTCTCCTTCTATATCGGGTAACGCTTCTATGGAAACGACAGGGTTTCTTTTTGGATACGACTATCTCCATTTTGATGCACTATTCCTTCTGTATTGCATCCGTCGCTCCCTCACATTGATGAATTAACACAGATATGGCGTAAACTTGAAATACTATGCGTTCTATGACTTCTCCTTCTAAATCGAGTAACGTTTCTATGTAAACGACAGGATTTTCTTTTGGAATACGAGTATCTCCTTACCGATGCACTATTCCCTCGTTACTGCATCCCTTGCTCTCTCACATTTACGTATTAACACAGAAATTACGTCGCTATGAAATACTATGGATTCTATGGCTTCTCCATCTAAATTGAGTAACGTATCTATGGTAACGACAGGATTTTCTTTTGGGATACGAGTATCTCCTTTCAGAAGCAGTATTCTTTCTTTACTGCATCCCTCGCTCCCTCACATTGACGAATAAGCTCGGAAATTGCGTCGCTATCAAGTACAATTGGTTCTATGACTTCTCCTTATAAACCAAGTAACGTTACTATGGGAACGAATGGATTTTCTCTTGGGATACGAGTATCCCCTTCCCGATGCGCTATTGCTTCCTTACTGCATCCCTCGCTCCCTCACATTGACGATTTAACACAGAAATGGCGTCGCTATGAAATAGTATGTGTTCTATGTTTTCTCCCTTTAAATCGAGTACCGTCTCTATGGATACGTCAGGAAATTCTTTAGGGATACGAGTACCTCATTCCGATGCACTATTCCTTCTTTACTGCATCCCACGCTACCTCACTTGGACGAAATAACATAGAAATTGCGTCGCTATGAAATACTATTTGTTCTATGACATCTCCTTCAAAATCGACTAACGTTTCTATGGAAACGACACGATTTTCTTTTGGGATACGAGTATCTCCTTGCCGATGCACTATCCCTTCTTTACTGCATCCCTCGCTCCGTCACATTGACGAATTAACACAGAAAATGTCGCTGTGAAATATTATGGGTTCAATGACTTCCCCTTCTAAATCGAGTAACGTTTCTATTGAAACTACATGATTTTCTTTTGGGATACGAGTATGTCCTTTCCGATGCACTGTTCCTTCTTTACTGCATCCCTCGCTCCCTCACATTGACGAATTAACACAGAGATTGGGTAGCTATGAAATACTATGTTTTCTATGGCTTCTCCATCTAAATCGGGTAACGTTCCTATGGAAACGAAAGGATTTTCCTTTGGGATACGTGTGTCTCCTTTCCGATGCAGTATTCCTTCTTTACTTCATCCCTCGCTCCCTCACATTGACGAATAAGCTCATAAATTGCGTCGCTATGATATACTATAAGTTCTATGACTCCACTTTCTACATCGAGTTACGTTTCTATGGAAACGACTGGATTTTCTTTTGGGATACGAGTATTTCCTTTCCGATGCACTATTCCTTCTTTACGGCATCCCTCGCTCCCACACATTGACGATTTAACTCAGAATTTGCGTCGCTATGAAATTCTATGGGTTCTATGACATCTCCCTCTAAATCGAGTAACGTTTCTATGGAAACGACAGGATTTTCTATTATGATACGACTATCTCCTTTCCGTTGCACTATTCCTTCTGTACCGATTGCCATAATCCCTCACATTGGCGAATTAACACAGAAATTGCGTCGCTATGAAATACCATGGGATATATGACTTCTCCTTCTAAACCGAGTAACGTTTCTATGGAAACGACATAATTTTCATTTGGGATACGACTATCTCCTTTCCGAAGCAGTATTGCTTCTTTACTGCATCCCTCGTTCGATCACAATGACGAATACGCACAGAAATTGCGTCGCTATCAAATACTATTGGTTCTATGAATTCTCCTTCTAAATCAAGTAGCGTTTCTATCGAAGCAAAAGGATTTTCTTTTGGGATACGAGTATCACCTTTCTGATGCACATTTGTTTCTTTACTGCATTCCTCGCTCCCTCACATTAACGAATTAAGACAGAAATTGCGTGACTATGAAATAATATGGGTTCTATTACTTCTCCTTCTAAATCGAGTAACGTTTCTATGGAAACGACAGGATTTTCTTTTGGGATAAGAGTATCACGTATCCGATGCACTATGCCTCCTTTACTGCAACCCTCGTTCCCTCACATTGACGAATAAGCACAGAAATTTCGTCGCTATGGAATACTATGGGTTCTATGACTTCTCCTTCTAAATCGAGTAACGTTTCTATTGTAACGACAAGATTTTCTTTAGGGATACGAGGATCTCCTTTCCGATGCACTATTGGTTCTTTACTGCATCCCTCGCTCTCTCACATTGACGAATAACCACAGAAATTGCGTCGCTATGATACACTTTGGGTTCTATGACTTCCCCTTCTAAATCGAGTAACGTTTCTATGGAAACGACAGATTTTACTTTGGGATACGACTAACTCCTTTCCGATGCAGTATTGTTTCTTTACTGCATCCCTCGCTCGATCACAATGACGAATACGCAAAGAAATTGCGTCGCTATCAAATACTATTGGTTCTATGAATTTTCCTTCTAAATCAAGTAGCCTTTCTATCGAAGCAAAAGGATTTTCTCTTGGGATACGAGTATCCCCTTTCTGATGCACTATTGTTTCTTTACTGCATTCCTCGCTCCCTCTCATTGACGAATTAAGACAGAAATTGCGTGGCTATGAAATAATATGGGTTCTATTACTTCTCCTTCTAAATCGAGTTACGTTTCTATGGAAATGACAGGATTTTCTTTTGGGATACGAGTATCTCCTTTCCGATGCACTATTCCTTCTTTACTGCATTCATCGCTCCCTCACATTGACGAATTCAGACAGAAATTGCGTGGCTATGAAATACTATGCGTTCTATGACTTCTCTTTCTATATCGAGTAACATTTCTATGGTGACGACAGGATTTTCTTTTGGGATACGTGTATCTCCTATCCGATGCACTATCCCTTCTTTACTGCATCCCTCGCTCCGTCATATTGTCGAATTAACACAGAAATTGTCGCTATGAAATACTATGGGTTCTATGACTTCCTCTTCTAAATCGAGTAACGTTTCTATTGAAACTACATGATTTTCTTTTGGGATACGAGTATCTCCTTTCCGATGCACTGTTCCTTCTTTACTGCATCCCTCGCGCCCTCACATTGATGAATTAACACAGAGATTGGGTAGCTATGAAATACTATGGGTTCTATGACTTCTCTTTCTTAACCGAGTAACGTTTCTATGGAAACGACAGGATTTTCTTTTGGGTTACGACTATCTCCTCTCCGATGCACTATTGGTTCTTTACTGCATCCCTCGCTCGTTCACATTGAGGAATATGCACAAAAAATTCGACGCTATCAAGTACTATTGGTTCTATGACTTCTCCTTCTAAATCAAGTAACGTTATTATGGAAACGAAAGGACTTTCTCTTGGGATACGAGTATCCCCTTCCCGATGCGCTATTGCTTCTTTACTGCATCCCTCGCTCCCTCACATTGACGAATTAACACAGAAATGGCTTCGCTATGAAATAGTATGTGTTCTATGTCTTCTCCCTTTAAATCGAGTAACGATTCTAAGGATACGTCAGGAATTTCTTTAGGGATACGAGTACCTCTTTCCTATGCACTATTCCTTGTCTACTGCATTCATCGCTCCCTCTCATTGACGAATTAAGACAGATATTGCGTGGCTATGAAATACCATGGGTTCTATGACTTTGCACTCTAAATGGAGTAACGTTTCTATGGTAACGACAGGCTTTTCTTTTCGGATACGAGTATCTCCTTTCAGATGCACTATTCCTTGTGTGTTGCATCCGCCGCTCCCTCACATTGACGAATTAACACAGATATTGTGTCGCTATGAAATACTATGTGTTCTATGGCTTCTCCTTCTAAATCGAGTAACGTTTCTACTGAAACTACAGGATTTTCATTTGGAATACGAGTATCTCCTTTCAGATCCACTATTCCTTCTTCACTGCATCCCTCGCTCAATCACATTGACGAATTCACAATGATATTGCGTCACTATGAAATACTATGGATTCTATGACATCTCCTTCTAAATGAGTAACGTTTCTATGGTATCGACGGGATTTTCTTTTCGGATACGAGTATCTCCTTTCCGATGCACTAGTCCTTCTGTATTGCATCCCTCGCTCCCTCACATTGACGAATTCACACAGAAATAGCGTCGCTATAACATACTATGGGTTCTATAACTTCTCCTTCTATATCGGGTAACGGTTCTATGGAAACGACAGGGTTTCTTTTTGGATACGACTATCTCCATTTTGATGCACTATTCCTTCTGTATTGCATCCGTCGCTCCCTCACATTGATGAATTAACACAGATATGGCGTAGACTTGAAATCCTATGCGTTCTGTGACTTCTCCTTCTAAATCGAGTAACGTTTCTATGGAAACGACAGGATTTTCTTTTGGAATACGAGTATCTCCTTTCCGATGCACTATTACCTCCTTACTGCATCCCTCGCTCCCTCACATTGACGAATTACCTCAGAAATTGCGACGCTATGAAATACTATGCGTTCTATGACTTCTCCTTCCAAATCGAGCAACGATTGTATGGAAACGACAGGATTTTCTTTTGTGATACGAGTATCTCCTTTCCGATGCACTATTCCCTCGTTACTGCATCCCTTGCTCTCTCACATTTACGTATTAACACAGAAATTACGTCGCTATGAAACACTATGGATTCTATGGCTTCTCCATCTAAATCGAGTAACGTTTCTATGGTAACGACAGGATTTTCTTTTGGGATACGAGTATCTCCTTACAGAAGCAGTATTCTTTCTTTACTGCATCCCTCGCTCCCTCACATTGACGAATAAGCTCGGAAATTGCGTCGCTATCAAGTACTTTTGGTTCTATGACTTCTCCTTATAAACCAAGTAACGTTTCTAATGGAACGAAAGGATTTTCTCTTGGGATACGAGTAACCCCTTTCCGATGCGCTATTGCTTCCTTACTGCATCCCTCGCTCCCTCACATTGACGAATTAACACAGAGATTGGGTAGCTATGAAATACTATGGGTTCTATGACTTCTCCTTCTAATCGAGTAACGTTTCTATGGAAACGACAGGATTTTCTTTTGGTATACGAGTATCTCCTTTCCGATGCACTATTCCTTCTTTACTGCATCCCTCGCTCCCTCACATTGACGAATTAACACAGAGATTGGGTAGCTATGAAATACTATGGGTTTTATGACTTCTCCTTCTAATCGAGTAACGTTTCCATGGAAACGACAGGATTTTCATTTGGGATACGAGTATCTCCTTTCCGATGCACTATTCCTTCCTCACTGCATCCCTCGCTCAATCACATTGACGAATTAACAATGATATTGCGTCGCTATGAAATACTATGGATTCTATGACTTCTCCCTCTAATCGAGTAACGTTTATATGGAAACGACAGGATTTTCTTTTGGGATACAAGTTTATAATTTCCGATGCACTATTCCTTCTTTACTGCATCCCTCGTTCCCTCACATTGATGAATAAGCACAGAAATTGCGTCGCTATAAAATACTATGGGTTCTATAACTTCTCCTTCTTAATCGAGTAACGTTTCTATGTTAACCACAGGATTTTCTTTTCGGATACGAGTATCTCCTTTCCGATGCACTATTCCTTCTGTATTGCATCCCTTGCTCCCTCACACTGACGAATTCACACAGAAATTGCGTCGCTATAACATACAATGGGTTCTATAACTTCTCCATCTATATTGGGTAACGCTTCTATGGAAACGACGGGGTTTCTTTTGGGTTACGACTATCTCCATTTTGATGCTCTATTCCTTCTGTATTGCATCCGTCGCTCCCTCACATTGACGAATTAACACAGATACTGAGTAGCCTTGAAATACTATGCGTTCTATGACTAATCCATCTAAATCGAGTAACGTTTCTATGGAAACGTCAGGAATTTATTTAGGGATACGAGTACCTCTTTCCGATGCACTATGCCTTCTTTACTGCATCCCACGCTACCTCACATGGACGAATTAACACAGAAATTGCGTCGCTCTGAAATACTATTTGTTGTATGACATCTCCTTCAAAATCGTCTAACGTTTCAATGGAAACGACAGGATTTTCTTTTGGGATACGAGTATCTCCTTTCCGATGCACTATCCCTTCTTTACTGCATCCCTCGCTCCGTCACATTGACGAATTAACACAGAAATTGTCGCTGTGAAATATTATGGGTTCTATGACTTCCCCTTCTAAATCGAGTAACGTTTCTATTGAAACTACATGATTTTCTTTTGGGATACGAGTATGTCCTTTCCGATGCACTGTTCCTTCTTTACTGCATCCCTCGCTCCCTCACATTGACGAATTAACACAGAGATTGGGTAGCTATGATATACTATAAGTTCTATGACTCCACTTTCTACATCGAGTAACGTTTCTATGGAAACGACAGGATTTTCTATTATGATACGACTATCTCCTTTCCGTTGCACTATTCCTTCTGTACCGATTGCCATAATCCCTCACATTGGCGAATTAACACAGAAATTGCGTCGCTATGAAATACCATGGGATATATGACTTCTCCTTCTAAACCGAGTAACGTTTCTATGGAAACGACAGGATTATCATTTGGGATACGACTATCTCCTTTACGAAGCAGTATTGCTTCTTTACTGCATCCCTCGCTCGATCACAATGACGAATACGCACAGAAATTGCGTCGCTATCAAATACTATTGGTTCTATGAATTCTCCTTCTAAATCAAGTAGCGTTTCTATCGAAGCAAAAGGATTTTCTTTTGGGATACGAGTATCCCCTTTCTGATGCACTATTGTTTTTTTACTGCATTCCTCGCTCCCTCACATTAACGAATTAAGACAGAAATTGCGTGGCTATGAAATAATATGGGCTCTATTACTTCTCCTTCTAAATCGAGTAACGTTTCTATGGAAACGACAGGATTTTCTTTTGGGATACGAGTATCACGTTTCCGATGCACTATGCCTCCTTTACTGCAACCCTCGTTCCCTCACATTGACGAATAAGAACAGAAATTTCGTCGCTATGGAATACTATGGGTTCTATGACTTCTCCTTCTAAATCGAGTAACGTTTCTATTGTAACGACAAGATTTTCTTTAGGGATACGAGGATCTCCTTTCCGATGCACTATTCCTTCTTTAGTGCATCCCTCGCTACCTCACATGGACGAATTAACACAGAAATTGCGTCGCTATGAAATACTATTTGTTCTATGACATCTCCTTCAAAATCGAGTAACGTTTCAAAGGAAACGACAAAATTTTCTTTTGGGATACGAGTATCTCCTTTCCCATGCACTTTTCCGGCTTTACTGCATTCCTCGCTCCCTCACATTGACGAATTAAGACAGAAATTGCGTGGCTATGAAATACTATGGGTTTTATGAATTCTCTTTCTAAATCGAGTAACGTTTCTATGGAAACGTCAGGATTTTCGTTTGTGTTACGCGTATCTCCTTTCCGATGCACTGTTCCTTCTTTACTGCAACCCTCGCTCCCTCACATTGACGAATTAACACAGAGATATGGTCGCTATGAAATACAACGGGTTCTATGACTTCTCCTTCTAAATCGAGTAACGTTTCTATTGAAACGACAGGATTTTCTTTTGGGGTACGAGTACTTCCTTTCCGATGCACTATTCCTTGTTTACTGCATTCCTCGCTCCCTCTCATTGACGAATTGAGACAGATATTGCGTGGCTATGAAATACTATGGGTTCTATGACTTCTCCTTCTAAATCGAGTAACGTTTCTATGGAAACGACAGGATTTTCTTTTGGGATACGAGTATCACGTTTCCGATGCACTATGCCTCCTTTACTGCATCCCTCGTTCCCTCACATTGACGAATAAGCACAGAAATTTCGTCGCTATGGAATACTATGGGTTCTATGACTTCTCCTTCTAAATCGAGTAACGTTTCTATTGTAACGACAATTTTTTTTTTAGGGATACGAGTATCTCCTTTCCGATGCACTATTACTTCTTTACTGCATCCCTCGTTCCCTCACATTGACGAATAAGCACAGAAATTTCGTCGCTATGGAATACTATGGGTTCTATGACTTCCCCTTCTAAATCGAGTAACGTTTCTATGGAAACGACAGATTTTACTTACGGATACGACTAACTCCTTTCCGATACACTATTGGGTCTTTACTGCATCCCTCTCTCCCTCACATTGACGAATAAGCACAGAAATTGCGTCGCTATCAAATACTGTAGGTTCTACGACTTCTCCTTCTAAATCAAGTATCGTTTCTATGGAGACGGAAGGATTTTCTTTTGGGATACGAATATCTTCTTTCGATGCACTATTCCTTCTTTACTGCATTCCTCGCTCCCTCACATTGACGAATTAAGACAGAAATTGCATGGCTATGAAATACTATGGGTTCTATGACTTCTCCTTCTAAATCGAGTAACATATCTATGGAAACGACAGGATTTTCCTTTGGTATACGAGTATGTCCTTTTCGATGCACTATTCCATCTTTACTGCTTCCCTCGCTCCCTCACATTGACGAATTAACACAGAAATTGAGTCGCTATGAAATACTACGGGTTCTATGACCTCTCCTTCTAAATCTAGTAACGTTTCTATGGAAACGATCGGATTTCCTTTTGGGATACGAGTTTCTCCTTTCCGATGCGCTATTTCTTGTTTACTGCAGCCCTCGCTCCCTCACATTGACGAATTAACAATGATATATCGTCGCAATGAAATACTATGGGTTCTATGACTTCGCCCTCTAATCGAGTAAGATTTCTGTGGAAACGACAGGATTTTCTTTTGGAATACATCTCCTTTCCGATGCACTATTCCTTCTTTACTGCATGCCTCATTCCCTCACACTGACGAATAAGCACAAATATTGCGTCGCTATGAAAGGCTGTGTGTTCTATGACTTCTCCTTCTAATTCGAGTATCGTTTCTATGGAAACGACAGGATTTTCTTTTGAGATACGACTATCTCCGTTCTGATGCACTATTCCTTCTTTACTGCATTCCTCGCTCCCTCATATTGACGAATTAAGACAGAAACTGCGTCGCTATGAAATACTATATGTTCTATGACTTCTCCTTCTAAATCGAGTAACGTTTCTATTGAAACGACAGGATTTTCTTTTGGGATACGAGGATCTCCTTTCCGATGCACTATTCCTTCTTTACTGCATCCCTCGTTCCCTCACATTGACGAATAAGCACAGATATTCCATCGCTAAGAAATACTATGTGTTCTATGACTTCTCCTTCTAAATCGAGTAACGTTTCTATGGAAACGACAGGATTTTCTTTGGGGATACGAGTATCTCCTTTCCGATGCACTATTGGTTCTTTACTGCATCCCTCGCTCTCTCACATTGACCAATAACCACAGAAATTGCGTCGCTATGATATACTATGGGTTCTATGACTACTCCTTCTAAATCGAGTAACGTTTCCGATGCACTACTGGTTCTTTACTGCATCCCTCTCACCCTCACATTGACGAAGAAGCACAGAAATTGCGTCGCTATCAAATACTGTAGGTTCTACGACTTCTCCTTCTAAATCAAGTATCGTTTCTATGGAAACGGTAGGATTTTATTTTGGGATCCGGTTATCTCCTTTCCGATGCACTATTCCTTCTTTACTGCTTCCCTCGCTCCTTCACATTGACGAATTAACACAGAAATTGCGTTGCTATGAAATACTACCGGTTCTATGAATTCTCCTTCTAAATCTAGTAATATTTCTATGGAAACGAACGGATTTTAATTTGGGATACGAGTTTATCCCTTCCGATGCGCTATTCCTTGTTTACTGCATCCCTCGCTCCCTCACATTGACGAATTAACAATGATATAGCGTCGCTATGAAATACTATGGGTTCTATGACTTCTCCTTCTAATCGAGAAACGTTTCTATGGAAACGAGACGATTTTCATTTAAGATACGAGTATCTCCTTTCCGATGCAATATTCCTTCTTCACTGCATCCCTCGTTCCCTCACATTGACGAATAAGCACAGAAATTGCGTCGCTATGAAATACTATTTGATCTTTGACTTCTCCTTCGAAATCGAGTAACGTTTCTATGGAAACGTCTGGATTTTCGTTTGGGATACGAGTATCTCCTTTCCGACGCACTATTCCCTCTTTACTTCATCCCTCGCTCCCTCACATTGACGTGTTAACACAGAAATTGGGTCGCTATGAGACACAATGGGTTCTATGGCTTCTCCTTGTAATTCGAGTAACGTTTCAATGGAAACGAGAGGAATTTCTTTTGGAGACGAGTATCTCATTTCCGTTGCACTATTCCTTCTTTACAGCTATCCTCGCTCCCTCACATTGACGAATTACGACAGAAATAGCGTGGCTATGAAATACTATGGGTTTTATGACTTCTCCTTCTAAATCGAGTAACGTTGCTATGGAAAAGAAAGGATTTTCTTTTGGGATCCGGGTATCTCATTTCCGATGCTGTGTTCCTTCTTTACTGCATCCTTCGCTTCCTCACATTGACGAATTAATAATGATATTGCGTCGCTATGAAATACTATGGATTCTATGACTTCTCCTTCTAATCGAGAAACGTTTCAATGGAAACGACAGGATTTTCTTTTGGGATACGAGTATCTGCTTTCCGATGCACTACTCCTTCTTTACTTCATCCCTCGCTCCCTCACATTGACGTATTAACTCAGAAATTGCGTCGCTATGAGATACAATGGGTTCTATGGCTTCTCCTTGTAAATCGAGTAACGTTTCTACGGAAACGAGAGGATTTTTTTTTGGATACGAGTATTTCCTTTCCGTCGCACTATTCCTTCTTTACTGCCTCCCTCGCTCCCACACATTGACGAATTAACACAGAAATGGCGTCGCTATGAAATACTATGTGTTCTATGTCTTCTCCTTCCAAATCGACTAACGTTTCTATCGAAACGACAGGATTTTCTTTTGGTATTCTAGTATGTCCTTTGCGATGCGCTATTCCTTCTTTACTGCTTCTCTCGCTCCATCACAATGACGAATTAACACTGAAACGGCGACGCTATGAAATACCATGGGTTCTATGACTACTCCTTCTAAATCGAGTAACGTTTCTATGGAAACGAGAGGATTTTCTTTTGGGATACGAGTATCTCCTTTCCGATGCACTATTCCTTCTTTACTGCATCCCTCGCTCCCTCACATTGACAAATTAACACAGAAATTGCGTCGCTATGAAAAACTATTGGTCCTATGACATCTCCTTCCAAATCGAGCAACGTTTCTATTGAAACGACAGGATTTTCTTTTGGTATTCGAGTATGTCCTTTGCGAAGCACTATTCCCTCTTTACTGCATCCCTCGCTCCCTCACATTGACGAATTAACACAGAAATTGCGTCGCTATGAATTACTATGGGTTCTATGGCATCTCCTTCTAAATCGAGTAACGTTTCTAGGGAAACGAGAGGATTTTCTTTTGGATACGAGTATCTCCTTTCCGTTGCACTATTCCTTCCTTACTGGATCCCTCGCTCCCTCACATTGACGAATAACAACAGAGATTGTGTCGGTATGATATACAATGGGATCTATGACTTCTCCTTCTAAATCGAGTAACGTTTCTATGGAAACGACAGGATTTTCTTTTGGGTTACGACTAACTCCTTTCCGATGCACTATTGGTTCTTTTCTGCATCCCCCTCTCCTTCACATTGACGAATAAGCACAGAATTGCGTCGCTATAAAATCCTATAGGTGCTACGACTTCTCCTTCTAATTCAAGTAACGTTTCTATGGAAACGGTAGGATTTTCTTTTGGGATACGAGTATCTCTTTTCCGATGCACTATTCCGTCTTTACTGCATCCCTCGCTCCCTAACATTGACGAATTAACACAGAAAGGGCGTCGCTATGAAATTCTATTTGTTCTATCTCTTCTCCTTCTTAATCGAGTAACGTTTCTATGGAAACGTCTGGATTTACGTTTGGGATACGAGTATCTCCTTTCCGATGCACTATTCCTTCTTTACTGCTTCCATCGCTCAATCACATTGACGAATTAACACAGAGATTGCGTCGCTATGAAATACTATGGATTCTATGACTTCTCCTTCTAAATCGAGTAACGTTTCTATTGAAACGACAGGATTTTCTTTTGGGATACGAGTATCTGTTTTCCGATGCACTATTCCGTCTTTACTTTATCCCTCGCTCTCTCACATTGACATATTAACACAGAAATTGCGTCGTTATGTAATACTATGTGTTCAATGACTTCTCCTTCTAAATCGAGTAACAATTCTATGGTAACGTCTGGATTTTCATTTGGGATACGAGTATCTCCTTACCGATACACTGTTCCTTCTTTACTGCATCCCTCGCTCCCTCACATTGACGAATTAACACAGAGATTGGGTCGCTATGTATTACTATGGGTTCTATGATATCTCCTTCTAAATCGAGTAACATTTCAATGGAAACGACAGGATTTTCCTCGGTATACGAGTATGTCCTTTTCGATGCACTATTCCTTCTTTACTGCTTCCCTCGCTCCCTCACATTGACGAATTAACACAGAAATTGCGTCGCTTTGAAATACTACGTGTTCTATGACCTCTCCTTCTAAATCTAGTAACCTTTCTATGGAAACGACCGCATTTTCTTTTGGGATACGAGTTTCTCCTTTCCGATGCGCTATTCCTAGTTTACTGCATCCCTCGCTCCCTCACATTGACGAATTAACAATGATATATCGTCGCTATGAAATACTATGGGTTCTATGACTTCTTTTTCTAGTCGAGTAACATTTCTATGAAAACGACGGGATTCTCTATTGGAATACATCTCCTTTCCGATGCAATATTCCTTCTTTACTGCATGCCTCGTTCCCTCACATTGACGAATAAGCACAGAAATTGCGTCGCTATGAAATGCTATGTGTTCTATGACTTCTCCTTCTAATTCAAGTAACGTTTCTATTGGAACGACAGGATTTTCTTTTGGGATACGACTATCTGCTTTCCTATGCACTATTCCTTCTTACTGCATTCCTCGCTCCCTAATATTGACGAATTACCACAGAAATTGCGTCGCTATGAAATACTATATGTTCTATGACTTCTCCTTCTAAATCGAGTAACGTTTCTATTGAAACGACAGGATTTTCTTTTGGGGTACGAGTACTTCCTTTCCGATGGACTATTCCTTATTTACTGCATTCCTCGCTCCCTCACATTGACGAATTAAGACAGATATTGCGTGGCTATGAAATACTATGGGTTCTATGACTTCTCCTTCTATATCGAGTAACATTTCTATGGAAACGACAGGATTTTCTTTTGGTATACGAGTATGTCCTTTTCGATGCACTATTCCTTCTTTACTGCTTCCATCGCTCCCTCACATTGACGAATTAACACAGAAATTGCGTCGCTATGAAATACTACGGGAGCTATGACCTCTCCTTCTAAATCTAGTAACGTTTCAATAGAAACGACCGGATTTTCTTTTGGGATACGAGTTCCACCTTTCCGATGCGCTATTCCTTGTTTACTGCATCCCTCGCTCCCTCACATTGACGTATTAACAAAGATATGGCGTCGCTATGAAATACTATGGGTTCTATGACTTCTCCTTCTAATCGAGTAACGTTTCTATGGAAACGACAGGAATTTTTTATTGGGATACGAGTATCTCCTTTCCGATGCACTATTCCTTCTTTACTGCATCCCTCGTTCCCTCACATTGCCGAATAAGCACAGAAATTCCGTCGCTATGAAATACTATGTGTTCTATGACTTCTCCTTCTAAATCGAGTAACGTTTCTATGGAAACGACAGGATTTTCTTTGGGGATACGAGTATCTCATTTCCGATGCACTATGCCTTCTTTACTGCATCCCTCGTTCCCTCACATTGACGAATGAGCACAGAAATTGCGTCGCTATGAAATACTATGGGTTCTATGACTTCTCCTTCTAAATCGAGTAACGTTTCTATTGTAACGACAAGATTTTCTTTTGGGATACGAGTATGTCCTTTTCGATGCACTATTCCTTCTTTACTGCTTCCCTCGCTCCCTTACATTGACGAATTAACACAGAAATGGCGTCGCTATGAAATACTACGGGTTCTATGACCTCTCCTTCTAAATCTAGTAACGTTTCTATGGGAACGACCGGATTTGATTTTGGGATACGTGTTTCTCCTTTCCGAAGCGATATTCCTTGTTTACTGCATCCCTCGCTCACTCACATTGACGAATTAACAATGATATAGCGTCGCTATGAAATACTATGGGTTCTATTACTTCTCCATCTAAATCGAGTAACGTTTCTATGGAAACGAACGGATTTTCTTTTGGGATACGAGTATCTCTTTTCCGATGCAGTATTCCTTCTTTACTTCATCCCTCGCTCCCTCACATTGACGAATAAGCTCAAAAATTGCGTCGCTATGAAATACTATGGGTTCTATGACTCCTCCTTCCAATTCGAGTAACGTTTTATGGATACGACTAGATTTTCTTTTACGATACGAGTATCTCTTTTCCGATGCACTATTCCTTCTTTACTGCATCCCTTGTTCCCTCACATTGGCGAATTAACACAGAAATTGCGTCGCTATGAAGTACCATGGGTTCTATGACTTCTTCTTCTAAACCGAGTAACGTTACTATGGAAACGACAGGATTTTCATTTGGGATACGACTGTCTCCTTTCCGATGCACTATTCCTTCTTTACTGCATTCCTCGCTACCCCACATGGACGAATTAACACAGAAATTGCGTCGCTATGAAATACTATTTGTTCTATGACATCTCCTTCAAATTCGAGTAACGTTTCTATGGAAACGACAGGATTTTGTTTTGGTATACGAGTATGTCCTTTCCGATGCACTATTCCTTCTTTACTGCTTCCCTCGCTCCCTCACATTGACGAATTAACACAGAAGTTGCGTCGCTATGAAATACTATGGGTTCTATGACTTCTCGTTCTAAATCGAGTAACGTTTCTATGGAAACGACAGGATTTTCTTTTGGGATACGAGTTTCTCCTTTCCGATGCGCTATTCCTTCTTTACTGCATCCCTTGTTCCCTCACATTGAAGAATTAACAATGATATATCGTCGCTATAAAATACTATGGGTTCTATGACTTCTCCTTCTAATCGAGTAACGTTTCTGTGGAAAGGACAGGATTTTAATTTGGGGTACGAGTATCTCCTTTCCGATGCACTGTTCCTTTTTTACTGCATCCCTCGCTCCCTCACATTGACGAATTAACACAGAGATTGGGTCGCTATGAAATACTATGGGTTCTATGACTTCTCCTTCTAAATCGAGTAACACTTCTATGGAAACGACAGGATTTTCTTTTGGTATACGAGTATGTCCTTTTCGATGCACTATTCCTTCTTTATTGCTTCCATCGCTCCCTCACATTGACAAATTAACATAGAAATTGCGTCGCTATGAAATACTATGGGTTCTTGACTTCTCCTTCTAAATCGAGTAACGTTTCTATGGAAACGACAGGATTTTACTTTGGGATACGACTATCTCCTTTCCGATGCACTACTGGTTCTTTACTGCATCCCTCTCTCCCTCACATTGACGAAGAAGCACAGAAATTGCGTCGCTATCAAATACTGTAGGTTCTACGACTTCTCCTTCTAAATCGAGTAACGTTTCTATTGAAACGACAGGATTAACTATTGGGATACGAGTACCTCCTTTGCGATGCACTATTCCTTCTTTACTTCATCCCTCGCTCCCTCACATTGACGTGTTAACACAGAAATTTTGTCGCAATGAGATACAATGGGTTCTATGGCTTCTCCTTGTAAATCGAGTAACGTTTCAATGGAAACGACAGGATTTTTTTTGGGATACGAGTACCTCCTTTGCGATGCACTATTCCTTCTTTACTGCATTCCTCGCTCCCTCACATTGACGAATTACGACAGAAATTGCGTGGCTATGAAATACTATGGGTTTTATGACTTCTCCTTCTAAATCGAGTAACGATGCTATGGAAACGAAAGGATTTTCTTTTGGGATCCGGGTATCTCATTTCCGATGCTGTGTTCCTTCTTTACTGCATCCTTCGATTCCTCACATTGACGAATTAACAATGATATTGCGTCGCTATGAAATACTATGGATTCTATGACTTCTCCTTCTAATCGAGTAACGTTTCAATGGAAACGACAGGATTTTCTTTTGGGATACGAGTATCTGCTTTCCGATGCACTACTCCTTCTTTACATCATCCCTCGCTCCCTCACATTGATGTATTAACTCAGAAATTGCGTCGCTATGAGATACAATGGGTTCTATGGCTTCTCCTTGTAAATCGAGTAACGTTTCTACGGAAACGAGAGGATTTTCTTTTGGATACGAGTATTTCCTTTCCGTTGCACTATTCCTTCTTTACTGCTTCCCTCGCTCCCTCACATTGACGAATTAACACAGAAATGGCGTCGCTATGAAATACTATGTGTTCTATGTCTTCTCCTTCCAAATCGAGTAACGTTTCTATCGAAACGACAGGATTTTCTTTTGGTATACTAGTATGTCCTTTGCGATGCACTATTCCGTCTTTACTGCTTCTCTCGCTCCATCACAATGACGAATTAACACAGAAACGGCGACGCTATGAGATACTATGGGTTCTATGACTACTCCTTCCAAATCGAGTAACGTTTCTATGGAAACGAGAGGATTTTCTTTTGGGATACGAGTATCTCCTTTCCGATGCACTATTCCTTCTTTACTGCATCCCTCGCTACCTCACATTGACAAATTAACACAGAAATTGCGTCGCTATGAAAAACTATTGGTCCTATGACATCTCCATCCAAATCGAGTAACGTTTCTATTGAAACGACAGGATTTTGTTTTGGTATACGAGTATGTCCTTTGCGATGCACTATTCCTTCTTTACTGCATCCCTCGCTCCCTCACATTAACGAATTAACACAGAAATTGCGTCGCTATGAATTACTATGGGTTCTATGGCATCTCCTTCTAAATCGAGTAACGTTTCTAGGGAAACGAGAGGATTTTCTTTTGGATACGAGTATCTCCTTTCCGTTGCACTATTCCTTCCTTACTGGATCCCTCGCTCCCTCACATTGACGAATAACCACAGAGATTGCGTCGGTATGATATACAATGGGATCTATGACTTCTCCTTCTAAATCGAGTAACGTTTCTATGGAAACGACAAGATTTTCTTTTGGGTTACGACTAACTCCTTTCCGATGCACTATTGGTTCTTTACTGCATCCCTCTCTCCCTCACATTGACGAATAAGCACAGAATTGCGTCGCTATAAAATCCAATATGTGCTACGACTTCTCCTTCTAAATCAAGTAACGTTTCTATGGAAACGGTAGGAATTTCTTTTGGGATACGAGTATCTCCTTTCCGATGCACTATTCCGTCTTTACTGCATCCCTCGCTCCCTAACATTGACGAATTAACACAGAAAAGGCGTCGCTATGAAATTCTATTTGTTCTATCTCTTCTCCTTCTTAATCGAGTAACGTTTCTATGGAAACGTCTGGATTTTCGTTTGGGATACGAGTATCTCCTTTCCGATGCACTATTCCTTCTTTACTGCTTCCATCGCTCAATCACATTGACGAATTAACACAGAGATTGTGTCGCTATGAAATACAATGGGTTCTATGACTTCTCCTTCTAAATCGAGTAACCTTTCTATTGAAACGACAGGATTTTCTTTTGGGATACGAGTAACTCCTTTCCGATGCACTATTCCTTCTTTACTGCATCCCTCGCTCCCTCACATTGACGATTTAACACAGAAATGGCGTCGCTATGAAATACTATGTGTTCTATGTCTTCTCCTTCCAAATCGAGTAACGTTTCTACTGATACGACAGGAATTTCTTTTGGGATACGAGCACGTCCTTTGCGATGCACTATTCCGTCTTTACTGTATTCCTCGGTCCCTCACATTGAAGAATTAAGACAGAAATTGTGTGGCTATGAAATACTATGGGTTATATGACTTCTCCTTGGAATCGAGTAACGTTTCTATGGAACCGACAGGATTTTCTTTTGGGATACGAGTATCACCTTTCCGATGCACTATTCCTTCTTTACTGCATTCCTCGCTTCCTCATATTTACGAATTAACACAGAAATTGCGTGGCTATGAAATACTACGGGTTCTATGACTTCCCCTTCTAATTCGAGTAACGTTTCTATGAAAAAACAGGATTTTCTTTTGGGATACGAATATCTCCTTTTCGATGCACTATTCTCTCTTTACTGCATCCCCCGCTCCCTCACGTTGACGTATTAACACAAAAATTGCGTCGCTATGAAATGCTATGGGTTCTATGACTTCTCCTTCTAAATCGAGTAACTTTTCTATGGAAACGAGAGGATTTTCTTTTGGGATACGGATATCTTCTTTCCGATGCACTATTCCATCTTTACTGCATCCCTCGCTCCCTCACATTGACGAATTAACACAGAAATGGCGTCGCTATGAAATTCTATGTGTTCTATGTCTTCTCGTTTTTAATCGAGTAACGTTTCTATGGAAACGTCTGGATTTTCGTTTGGGATACGAGTATCTCCTTTCCGATGCACTATTCCTTCTTTACTGCATCCCTCGCTCAATCACATTGACGAGTTAACACAGAAATTGCGTCGCTATGAAATACTATTGATTCTATGACTTCTCCTTCTAAATCGAGTAACGTTTCTTTGGAAGCGACAGGCTTTTCTTTTGGGATACGAGTATCTCCTTTCCGATGCACTATTCCTCCTTTACTGCATCGCTCGCTCCCTCACATTGACGAATAATAAAAAGATTGTGTCGCTATGAAGTTCTATGGCTTCTATGCCTTCTCCTTCTGAATCTATTTACGTTTCTATGGAAACGACAGGATTTTCTTTGGGAAACGAGTATCTCATTTCCGATGCTCTATTCCTTCTTTACTGCATCCCTCGCTCCCTCACATTGACAAATTAACACAGAAATTGCGTCGCTATGAAATACTATTGGTTCATTGACTTCTCCTTCTAAATCGAGTAACGTTTCTTTGGAAGCGACAGGCTCTTCTTTTGGGATACGCGTATCTCCTTTCATATGCACTATTCCTCCTTTACTGCATCCCTCGCTCCCTCACATTGATGAATTAACACAGATATTGCGTCGCCATGAAATACTACGGGTTCTATGGCTTTTCCTTAAAAACGAGTAACGCTTCTACGCAAACGACAGGACTTTCCTTTGCGATACGAGTATCTCCTTTCCGATGCACTAATCCCTCTTCACAGCATCCCTCGATCCCTCCCATTGACGAATTAACACAGTAATTGTGTCGCTATGAAATACTATGGGTTCCATGACTTCTTCTTCTAAATCGAGAAACGTTTTTATGGAAACGACAGGATTTTCATTTGGGATACGAGTATCTCCTTTCCGATGCACTATTCCTTCTTTACTCTACCCGTCGTTCCATCACATTGACGAATTAACAATGATATTGCGTCGCTATGAAATACTATGGATTCTATGACTTCTCCTTCTAATCGAGTAACGTTTTAATGGAAACGAAAGGATTTTCTATTGGGAAACGAGTATCTCCTTTCCGATGCACTATTCCATCTACACTGCATCCCCCGTTCCCTCACATTGACGAATTACGACAGAAATTGCGTGGCTATGAAATTCTATGGTTTCTATGACTTCTCCTTCTAATCGAGTAACGTTTCTATGGAAACGACAGGATTTACTTTTGGGATACGTGTATCTCATTTCCGACGCACTACTCCTTCTTTACTGCATCCCTTGTTCCCTCACATTGACAAATAAGCACAAAAATTGCGTGGCTATGAAGTACTATGGGATCTATGACTTCTCCTTCTAATTCGAATAACGTTTCCTAGGAAACGACAGGATTTTCTTTTGGTATACGAGTATGTCCTTTCCGTTGCACTATTCCTTCTTTACTGCTTCCCTCGCTCCCTCACATTGACGAATTAACACAGAAATGGCGTCGCTATGAAATACTATGTGTTCTATGTCTTCTCCTTCCAAATGGAGTAACGTTTCTATAGAAACGACAGGATTTTCTTTTGGGATACGAGTACCTCCTTCGCGATGCACTATTCCTTCTTTACTGCATCCTCGCTCCCTCACATTGACGAATTACGACAGAAATTGCGTGGCTATGAAATACTATGTGTTCTATGACCTCTCCTTCTAATCGAGGAACGTTTCTATGGAAACGACAGGATTTTCTTTTGGGATACGAGTATCTCCTTTCCGATGCACTACTCTTTCTTTACTGCATCCCTCGTTCCCTCTCATTGACGAATAAGCACAGAAATTGCGTGTCTATGAAATACTATGGGTTCTATGACTTCTCCTTCTAAATCGAGTAACGTTTCTATGGATACGACAGGATTTTCTTTTGGGATACGACTATCTCCTTTCCGATGCACTAATCCTTCTTTACTGCATTCCTCGCTCCCTCATATTGATGAATTAACACAGAATTTGCGTGGCTATGAAGTACTATGGGATCTATGGCTTCTCCTTCTAATTTGAGTAACGTTTCTGTGGAAACGACAGGATTTTCTTTGGGTATACGAGTATGTCCTTTCCGATGCACTATTCCATCTTTACTGCTTCCCTCGCTCCCTAATATTGACGAATTAACACGGAAATTGCGTCGCTATGAAATACTATGTGTTCTATGACTTCTCCTTCTATATCGAGTAACGTTTCTATGGAAACGACAGGATTTTCTTTTGGGATACAAGTTTCCCCTTTCCGATGCGCTATTCCTCCTTTACTGCATCCGTCGCTCCCTCACATTGACGACTTAACAACGATATTGCGTCGCTATGAAATACTATGGATTCTATGACTTCTCCTTCTAATCGAGTAACGTTTCAATGGAAACGACAGGATTTTCGTTTGGGATACGAGTATCTCCTTTCCGATGCACTATTCCCTCGTTACTTCATCCCTCGCTCCCTCACATTGACGTATTAACACAGAAATTGCGTCGCTATGAGATACAATGGGTTCTATGGCTTCTCCTTGTAAATCGAGTAACGTTTCTATGGAAACGAGAGGATTTTCTTTTGAATACGAGTAACTCCTTTCCGTTGCACTATTCCTTCTTTACTGCATCCCTCGCTCCCTCACATTAACGAATTAACTCAGAATTTGCGTCGCTATGAATTACTATGTGTTCTATGACTTCTCCTTCTAAATAGAGTAACGTTTCAATGGAAACGACAGGATATTTTTTTAGGTTACGACTTTCTCCTTTCCGATGCACTATTGGTAATTTACTGCATCCCTCTCTCCCTCACATTGAGGAATAAGCACAGAAATTGCGTCGCTATCAAATACTATAGGTGCTACGACTTCTCCTTCTAAATTAAGCAACGTTTCTATGGAAACGGTAGGATTTTCTTTTGGGATACGAGTATCTCCTTTCCGATGCACTATTCCGACTTTACTGCATCCCTCGCTCCCTCACATTGACGAATTAATACAGAAATGGCGTCGCTACGAAATTCTATGTGTTCTATGTTTTCTCCTTCTTAATCGAGTAACGTTTCGATGGAGACGTATGGATTTTCGTTTGGGATACGAGTTACTCCTTTCCGATGCACTATTCCTTCTTTACTGCATCCCTCGCTCTATCACATTGACGAATTAACACAGAGATTGTGTCGCTATGAAATACTATGGGTTCTATGACTTCTCCTTCTAAATCGAGTAACCTTTCTATTGAAACGACAGGATTTTCTTTTGGGATACGAGTAACTCCTTTCCGATGCACTATTCCTTCTTTACTGCATCCCTCGCTCCCTCACATTGACGAATTAACACAGAAATGGCGTCGCTATGAAATACTATGTGTTCTATGTCTTCTCCTTCCAAATCGAGTAACGTTTCTACTGATACGACAGGAATTTCTTTTGGGATACGAGCACGTCCTTTGCGATGCACTATTCCGTCTTTACTGTATTCCTCGGTCCCTCACATTGAAGAATTAGGACAGAAATTGTGTGGCTATGAAATACTATGGGTTATATGACTTCTCCTTGGAATCGAGTAACGTTTCTATGGAACCGACAGGATTTTCTTTTGGGATACGAGTATCACCTTTCCGATGCACTATTCCTTCTTTACTGCATTCCTCGCTCCCTCATATTTACGAATTAACACAGAAATTGCGTGGCTATGAAATACTACGGGTTCTATGACTTCCCCTTCTAATTCGAGTAACGTTTCTATGAAAAAACAGGATTTTCTTTTGGGATACGAATATCTCCTTTTCGATGCACTATTCTCTCTTTACTGCATCCCCCGCTCCCTCACGTTGACGTATTAACACAAAAATTGCGTCGCTATGAAATGCTATGGGTTCTATGACTTCTCCTTCTAAATCGAGTAACTTTTCTATGGAAACGAGAGGATTTTCTTTTGGGATACGGATATCTTCTTTCCGATGCACTATTCCATCTTTACTGCATCCCTCGCTCCCTCACATTGAAGAATTAACACAGAAATGGCGTCGCTATGAAATTCTATGTGTTCTATGTCATCTCGTTTTTAATCGAGTAACGTTTCTATGGAAACGTCTGGATTTTCGTTTGGGATACGAGTATCTCCTTTCCGATGCACTATTCCTTCTTTACTGCATCCCTCGCTCAATCACATTGACGAGTTAACACAGAAATTGCGTCGCTATGAAATACTATTGGTTCTATGACTTCTCCTTCTAAATCGAGTAACGTTTCTTTGGAAGCGACAGGCTTTTCTTTTGGGATACGAGTATCTCCTTTCCGATGCACTATTCCTCCTTTACTGCATCGCTCGCTCCCTCACATTGACGAATAATAAAAAGATTGTGTCGCTATGAAGTTCTATGGCTTCTATGCCTTCTCCTTCTGAATCTATTTACGTTTCTATGGAAACGACAGGATTTTCTTTGGGAAACGAGTATCTCATTTCCGATGCTCTATTCCTTCTTTACTGCATCCCTCGCTCCCTCACATTGACAAATTAACACAGAAATTGGGTCGCTATGAAATACTATTGGTTCATTGACTTCTCCTTCTAAATCGAGTAACGTTTCTTTGGAAGCGACAGGCTCTTTTTTTGGGATACGAGTATCTCCTTTCATATGCACTATTCCTCCTTTACTGCATCCCTCGCTCCCACACATTGATGAATTAACACAGATATTGCGTCGCCATGAAATACTACGGGTTCTATGGCTTTTCCTTAAAAACGAGTAACGCTTCTACGCAAACGACAGGACTTTCCTTTGCGATACGAGTATCTCCTTTCCGATGCACTAATCCCTCTTCACAGCATCCCTCGCTCCCTCCCATTGACGAATTAACACAGTAATTGTGTCGCTATGAAATACTATGGGTTCCATGACTTCTTCTTCTAAATCGAGAAACGTTTTTATGGAAACGACAGGATTTTCATTTGGGATACGAGTATGTCCTTTCCGATGCACTATTCCTTCTTTACTCTACCCGTCGTTCCATCACATTGACGAATTAACAATGATATTGCGTCGCTATGAAATACTATGGATTCTATGACTTCTCCTTCTAATCGAGTAACGTTTTAATGGAAACGAAAGGATTTTCTATTGGGAAACGAGTATCTCCTTTCCGATGCACTATTCCATCTACACTGCATCCCCCGTTCCCTCACATTGACGAATTACGACAGAAATTGCGTGGCTATGAAATTCTATGGTTTCTATGACTTCTCCTTCTAATCGAGTAACGTTTCTATGGAAACGACAGGATTTACTTTTGGGATACGTGTATCTCATTTCCGACGCACTACTCCTTCTTTACTGCATCCCTTGTTCCCTCACATTGACAAATAAGCACAAAAATTGCGTGGCTATGAAGTACTATGGGATCTATGACTTCTCCTTCTAATTCGAATAACGTTTCCTAGGAAACGACAGGATTTTCTTTTGGTATACGAGTATGTCCTTTCCGTTGCACTATTCCTTCTTTACTGCTTCCCTCGCTCCCTCACATTGACGAATTAACACAGAAATGGCGTCGCTATGAAATACTATGTGTTCTATGTCTTCTCCTTCCAAACGGAGTAACGTTTCTATAGAAACGACAGGATTTTCTTTTGGGATACGAGTACCTCCTTTGCGATGCACTATTCCTTCTTTACTGCATCCTCGCTCCCTCACATTGACGAATTACGACAGAAATTGCGTGGCTATGAAATACTATGTGTTCTATGACCTCTCCTTCTAATCGAGGAACGTTTCTATGGAAACGACAGGATTTTCTTTTGGGATACGAGTATCTCCTTTCCGATGCACTACTCCTTCTTTACTGCATCCCTCGTTCCCTCTCATTGACGAATAAGCACAGAAATTGCGTGTCTATGAAATACTATGGGTTCTATGACTTCTCCTTCTAAATCGAGTAACGTTTCTATGGATACGACAGGATTTTCTTTTGGGATACGACTATCTCCTTTCCGATGCACTAATCCTTCTTTACTGCATTCCTCGCTCCCTCATATTGATGAATTAACACAGAATTTGCGTGGCTATGAAGTACTATGGGATCTATGGCTTCTCCTTCTAATTTGAGTAACGTTTCTGTGGAAACGACAGGATTTTCTTTGGGTATACGAGTATGTCCTTTCCGATGCACTATTCCATCTTTACTGCTTCCCTCGCTCCCTAATATTGACGAATTAACACGGAAATTGCGTCGCTATGAAATACTATGGGTTCTATGACTTCTCCTTCTATATCGAGTAACGTTTCTATGGAAACGACAGGATTTTCTTTTGGGATACAAGTTTCCCCTTTCCGATGCGCTATTCCTCCTTTACTGCATCCGTCGCTCCCTCACATTGACGACTTAACAACGATATTGCGTCGCTATGAAATACTATGGATTCTATGACTTCTCCTTGTAATCGAGTAACGTTTCAATGGAAACGACAGGATTTTCGTTTGGGATACGAGTATCTCCTTTCCGATGCACTATTCCCTCGTTACTTCATCCCTCGCTCCCTCACATTGACGTATTAACACAGAAATTGCGTCGCTATGAGATACAATGGGTTCTATGGCTTCTCCTTGTAAATCGAGTAACGTTTCTGTGGAAACGACAGGATTTTCTTTTGGGATACGAGTATCTCCTTTCCGATGCACTATTCCGACTTTACTGCATTCCTCGCTCCCTCACATTAACGAATTAACACCGAATTTGCGTCGCTATGAATTACTATGTGTTCTATGACTTCTCCTTCTAAATAGAGTAACGTTTCAATGGAAACGACAGGATATTTTTTTAGGTTACGACTTTCTCCTTTCCGATGCACTATTGGTAATTTACTGCATCCCTCTCTCCCTCACATTGAGGAATAAGCACAGAAATTGCGTCGCTATCAAATACTATAGGTGCTACGACTTCTCCTTCTAAATTAAGCAACGTTTCTATGGAAACGGTAGGATTTTCTTTTGGGATACGAGTATCTCCTTTCCGATGCACTATTCCGTCTTTACTGCATCCCTCGCTCCCTCACATTGACGAATTAATACAGAAATGGCGTCGCTACGAAATTCTATGTGTTCTATGTCTTCTCCTTCTTAATCGAGTAACGTTTCTATGGAGACGTATGGATTTTCGTTTGGGATACGAGTTACTCCTTTCCGATGCACTATTCCTTCTTTACTGCATCCCTCGCTCTATCACATTGACGAATTAACACAGAGATTGTGTCGCTATGAAATACTATGGGTTCTATGACTTCTCCTTCTAAATCGAGTAACGTTTCTATTGAAACGACAGGATTTTCTTTTGGGATACGAGTACCTCCTTTCCGATGCACTATTCCTTCTTTACTGCATTCCTCGCTCCCTCACATTGACCAATTACGACAGAAATTGCGTGGCTATGAGATACTATGGGTTCTATGAGTTCTCCTTCTATATCGAGCAACGTTTCTATGGAAACGACAGGATTTTCTTTTGGGATACGAGTATCTCCTTTCCGATGCACTACTCCTTCTTTACTGCATCCCTCGTTCCCTCTCATTGACGAGTAAGCACAGAAATTGCGTGTCTATGAAATACTATGGGTTCTATGACTTCTCCTTCTAAATCGAGTAACGTTTCTATGGATACGACAGGATTTTCTTTTGGGATACGACTGTCTCCTTTCCGATGCACTAATCCTTGTTTACTGCATTCCTCGCTCCCTCATATTGATGAATTGACACAGAAATTGCGTGGCTATGAAGTACTATCGGATCTATGGCTTCTCCCTCTAATTCGAGTAACGTTTCTGTGGAAACGACAGGATTTTCTTTGGGTATACGAGTATGTCCTTTCCGAAGCACTATTCCATCTTTACTGCTTCCCTCGCTCCCTAATATTGACGAATTAACACGGAAATTACGTCGCTATGAAATACTATGGGTTCTATGACTTCTCCTTCTATATCGGGTAACATTTCTATGGAAACGACAGGATTTTCTTTTGGGATACAAGTTTCCCCTTTCCGATGGGCCATTCCTCCTTTACTGCATCCGTCGCTCCCTCACATTGACGAATTAACAATTATATTGCGTCGCTATGATATACTATAAAATCTATGACTTCTCCTTCTAATCGAGTAACGTTTCAATGGAAACGACAGGATTTTCTTTTGGGATACGAGTATCTCCTTTCCGATGCACTATTCCCTCGTTACTTCATACCTCGCTCCCTCACATTGACGAATTAACACAGAAATGGCGTCGCTATGAAATTCTATTTGTTCTATGTCTTCTCCTCCTTAATCGAGTAACGTTTCTATGGAAACGACAGATTTTCTTTTGGGATTCCAGTATTGCCTTTCCGATGCACTATTCTCTCCTTTCTGAATCCCTCACTCCCTCGCATTGACGAATAAGCAAAGAGATTGCGTCGCTATGAAGTACTATGGCTTCTATGACTTCTCCTTCTGAATCTATTTACGTGTCTATGGAAACGACAGGATTTTCTTTGGGAAACGAGTATCTCCTCTCCGAAGCACTATTCCTTCTTTACTGCATCCCTCGCTCCCTCACATTGACAAATTAACACAGAAATTGCGTCGCTATGAAATACTATTGGTTCTATGACTTCTCCTTCAAAATCGAGTAACGTTTCTTTGGAAGCGACAGGCTTTTCTTTTGGGATACAAGTATCTCCTTTCCGATGCACTATTCCTCCTTCACTGCATCCCTCGCTCCCTCACATTGATGAATTAACACAGATATTACGTCGCCATGAAATACTACGGGTTCTATGGCTTTTCCTTCTAAATCGAGTAACGTTTCTATGCAAACGACAGGATTTTCTTTTGCGATACGAGTATCTCCCTTCCGATGCACTAATCCCTCTTCACAGCATCCCTCACTCCCTCACATTGACGAATTAACACAGTAATTGTGTCGCTATGAAATACTATGGGTTCCATGACTTCTCCTTCTAAATCGAATAACGTGTTTATGGAAACGACAGGATTTTCATTTGGGATACGAGTATCTCCTTTCCGATGCACTATTCCTTCTTTACTGCATCCGTCGCTCCCTCACATTGACGAATTAACACACATATTGCGTCGCTATGAAATACTATGGGTTCTATGACTTCTCCTTCTAAATCGAGTAACGTTTCTATGGAAACGACAGAATTTTCATATGCTATACGGGTATCTCCTTTCCGATGCACTATTCCTTCTTTACTGCATCCCTCGCTCCCTCACATTGACGAATTAACATAGAATTGGCGTCGCCATGAAATACTAATGTGTTCTATGCCTTCTCCTCCTAAATCGAGGACCGTTTCTATGGAAACGTTAGGATTTTCTTTTGGAATACGAACATTTCCTTTCCGATGCACTATTCCTTCTTTACTGCATCCCTCGCTCCCTCAACTTGACAAATTAACACACAAATTGCGTCGCTATGAAATACTATTGGTTCTATGACTTCTCCTTCTAAATCGAGTAACGTTTCTACGGAAACGACAGATTTTCTTTTGGTATACGAGTATCTCCTTTCCGATGCACTATTCCTTCTTTACTGCATAACTCGCTCTCTCACATTGACGAATAAGCACAGAGATTCCGTCTCTATGATATACTATGGGTTCTATGACTTCTCCTTCTAAATCGAGTAACGTTTCTATGGAAACGTCAGTATTTTCTTTTGGGATACGAGTATCTCATTTCCGACTCACTATTCCTTCTTTACTGCATCCGTCGCTTCGTCTCATTGACGTATTAACACAGATATTCCGTCGCTATGATATCCTGTGGGTTCTATGACTGCTCCTCCTACATCGAGTAACGTTTCCATGGGAACGACAGGATTTTCTTTTGGGATACGAGTATCTCCTTTCCGATGCACCATTCCCACTTTACTGCATTCCTCGCTCCCTCACATTGACGAATTAACGATGAAATTGCGTCGTTATGAAATACTATTTGTTCTATGACATCTCCTTCTAAATCGAGTATTTTTTTTTATGGAATTGACAGCATTTTCTTTTGCGATACGAGTATCTCCTTTCCGATGCACTATTCCTTCTTTATTGCATCCGTCGCTATCTCACATTGACAAATTATCAAAGGAATTGCGTCGCTATGAACTACTATGGGTTCAATGACTTCTCCTCTTAAATCGAGTAACGTTGTTATGGAAACGACAGGATTTTCTTTTGGTATACGGGTATCTCCTTTCCGATGCGCTATTCCTTCTTTATTGCATCCCTCGCTCCCTCACATTGACGATTTAACACAGAAATGGCGTCGCTATGAAATACTATGTGTTCTACATCTTCTCCTCCTAAATCGAGTACCGTTTCTATGGAAACGTCTGGATTTTCTTTAGGGATACGAGTATCTGCTTCCGATGCAATATTCCTTCTTTACTGCATCCCTCGCTCCCTCACATTGACGAATTAACACAGAAATTATGTCGCTATGAAATACTATGGGTTCTATGACTCCTCCATCTAAATCGCGTAACGTTTCTATGGAAACGAGAGGATTTTCTTTTGGTATACGTGTAACTCCTTTCCGATGCACTATTCCTTCTTTACTGCATCCCTCGCTCCCTCACATTTTCGAATTAACACAGTAATAGCGTCGCTATGAAATACCATGGGTTCCATGATTTCTCCTTCTAAATCGAGTAACGTTTCTATGGAAACGACAGGATTTTATTTGGGATACGAGTATCTCCTTTCCGATGCACTATTCCTCCTTTACAGTATCCCCCGCTCCCTCACATTAACGAATTAACACAGAAATTGCGTCGCTATGAAATACTATGGGTTATATGACTTCTCCTTCCAAATCGAGTAACGTTTCTATAGAAACGACAGGTTTTTCTTTTGGGACACGAGTATCTCCATTCCGATGCACTATTCCTTCTTTACTGCATCTCTCGCTCCCTCAAATTGGCGAATTAACAATAAAATTGCGTCGCTATGTAATACTTTGGGTTCTATGACTTCTCCTAAATCGAGTAACGTTTCTATGAAAACGACAGGATTTTCTTTTGGGATACGAGTATCTCCTTTCCGATGCACTATTCCTTCCTTACTGCATCCCTCGCTCCCTCACATTGACGAATTAACACAGAAATTGCGTGGCTATGAAATACTATGGGTTCTATGACTTCTCCTCTTTAATAGAGTAACGTTACTATGGAAACGACAGAATTTTCTTTCACGATACGACTATCTCATTTCCGATGCACTATTGGTTCTTTACCGCATACCTCGCTCCCTCATTTCCGATGCACTATTGGTTCTTTACCGCATACCTCGCTCCCTCACATTGACGAAATAACACAGAAATTGCGTCGCTATGAAATACTATGGGTTCTATGACTTCTCCTTCCAAATCGAGTAACGTTTCTATGGAAACGACAGTTTTTTCTTTTGGGATACGAGTATCTCCTTTCCGACTCACTATTCCTTCTTTACTGCATCCCTCGCTCCCTCACATTGACGTATTAACACAGATATTGCGTCGCTATGATATCCTATGGGTTCTATGACTGCTCCTTCTAAATCGAGTTACTTTTCTATGGAAACTACAGGATTTTCTTTTGGGATACGAGTATCTCCTTTCCGATGCACTATTCGTACTTTACTGCATCCCTCGCTCCCTCACAATGACGAATTAACAATGAAATTGAGTCGTTATGAAATACTATGTGTTCTATGACTTCTCCTTCTAAATCTAGTAAAGTTTCTATGGAAACGAAAGGATTTTATTTTGGGATACGAGCATCTCCTTTCCGGTGTACTATTCCATCATTACTGCATCCCTTGCTCCCTCACATTGACAAATTAACACAGAAATTGCGTCGCTATGAAATACTATTTGTTCTATGACATCTGCTTCCAAATCGAGTTACGTTTCTATTTAAGCGACAGGATTTTCTCTTTAGGATACGAGTATCTCCTTTCCGATGCACTATTCCGTCTGTACAGCATCCCTCGCTCCCTCACATTGTCGAATTAACACAGAAATTGCGTCGCTATGAAATCGCATGAGTTCTACGACTTCTCCTTCTAAATCGAGTAACGTTGCTATGGAAACGACAGGATTTTCGTTTGGGTTACGACTATCTCCTTTCCGAAGCACTATTCCTTCTTTACTGCATTCCTCGCTCCCTCACATTGACGAATTAACAATGAAATTACGTCGCTATGAAATACTATGGGTTCTATGACTTTTCCTTCTAATTCGTGTTACGTTTCTATGGAAACAACAGTATTTTCTTTTGGGATACGAGTATCTCCTTTCCGATGCACTATTCCTTATTTACTGCATCCCTAGTTCCCTCAGATTGAAGAATAAGTACAGAGATTGCGTCGCTATGAAATACTAAGGGCTCTATGACTCCACCTTCTAAATCTAGTAACGTTTCTATGGAATCGACAAGATTTTCTTTTGGGAAACGAGTATCTCCTCTCCGATGAACTATTCCTTCATTACTGCATTCCTCGCTCCCTCACATTGACGAATTAACACAGATATTGCGTCGCTATCAAATTCTATGGGTTCCATGACATCTCCCTCTAAATCGAGTAACGTTTCTATGGAAGCGACAGGATTTTCTTTTGGGATATGAGTATCTCCTTTCCGATGCACTAGTCCTTATTTTCTGCATCAACCGCTCCCTCACATTGACGAATTAACACAGAAATTGCGTCGCTATGATATACTATTTGTTCTACCCCATCTCCTTCAAAATCGAGTAACGTTTCTATGGAGACGACAGGATTTTCATTTGGTATACGAGTATCTCCTTTCCGATGCACTATTCCTTATTTACTGCATAACTCGCTCCCTCACATTGACGAATAAGAACAGAGATTCCGTCTCTATGAAATACTAAGGGCTCTATGACTTCTCCTTCTACATCTAGTTACGTTTTTATGGAAACGACAGGATTTTCTTATGCTATACGGGTATCTCCTTTCCGACTCACTATTCCTTCTTTACTGAATCCGTCGCTCCGTCTCATTGACGAATTAACACAGAAATGGCGTAGCTATGAATTACTAAGGTTTCTATGACTCCTCCTTATAAATCGAGTAACGTTTCAATGGAAACGACAGGATTTTTATTTGGGATACGAGTATCTCCTTTCCGATGCACTATTCCTTCTTTACTGCATCCCTCGCTCCCTCACATTACCGAATTAACACAGAAATTGCGTCGCTATGAAATAGTATGGGTTATATGACTTCTCCTTCTAAATCGAGCAACCTTTCTACAGAAACGACAGGATTTTATTTTGGAATACGAGTATGTCCTCTCCGATGCACTATTCCTTCATAACTGTATCCCTCGCTCCCTCACATTGACGAATTAACACAGATATTGCGTCGCTTTGAAATACTATCGGTTCTATGACATCTCCCTCCAAATCGAGTAACGTTTCTATGGAAGCGACAGGATTTTCTTTTGGGATACGAGTATCTCCTCTCCGATGCACTATTCCTTCTTTTCTGCATCCCTCGCTCCCTCACATTGACCAATTAACACAGAAATTGCGTCGCTATGAATTACTATGGGTTCTATGACTTCTCCTTCTAAATCCAGTAACGTTTCTACGGAAACGAGAGGATTTTCTTTTGGGATACGAGTATCTCCTTTCCGATGCACTATTCCTTATTTATTGCTTCCCTAGTTCCCTCACATTGAACAATAAGTACAGAGATTGCGTCGCTATGAAATACTAAGGGTTCTATGACTCCTCCTTCTAAATCTAGTAACGTTTCTATGGAATCGACAAGATTTTCTTTTGGGAAACGAGTATGTCCTCTCCGATGCACTATTCCTTCATTACTGCATCCCTCGCTCCCTCACATTGACGAATTAACACAGATATTGCGTCGCTATCAAATTCTATGGGTTCCATGACATCTCCGTCTAAATCGAGTAACGTTTCTATGGAAGCGACAGGATTTTCTTTTGGGATATGAGCATTTCCTTTCCGATGCACTATTCCTTATTTTCTGCATCAGTCGCTCCCTCACATTGACGAATTAACACAGACATTGCGTCGCTATGATATACTATTTGTTCTACGCCATCTCCTTCAAAATCGAGTAACGTTTCTATGGAGACGACAGGATTTTCATTTGGTATACGGGTATCTCCTTCCCGATGCACTATTCCTTCTTTACTGCATCCCTCGCTATCTCACAATGACAAATTAAAAAAGGAATGGCGTCGCTATGAACTACTATGGGTTCTATGACTTCTCCTCTTAAGTCGAGTAACGTTTCTATGGAAACGACAGGATTTTTTTTGGTATACTGGTATCTCCTTTGCGATGCACTATTCCTTCTTTATTGAATCCCTCGCTCCCTCACATTGACGATTTAACACAGAAATGGCGTCGCTATGAAATACTATGTGTTCTATGTCTTCTCCTCCTAAATCGAGTACCGTTTCTATGGAAACGTCTGGATTTTCTTTAGGGATACGAGTATCTGCTTCCGATGCAATATTCCTTCTTTACTGCATCCCTCGGTCCCTCACATTGGCGAATTAACACAGTAATTGCGTCGCTATGAAACACCATGGGTTCCATGATTTCTCCTTATATATCGAGTAACTTTTCTATGGAAACGACAGGATTTTTATTTGGGATACGAGTATCTCCTTTCCGATGCACTATTCCTTCTTTACTGCATCCCTCGCTCCCTCACATTAACGAATTAACACAGAAATTGCATCGCTATGAAATAATATGGGTTATATGACTTCTCCTTCTAAATCGAGTAACGTTTCTGTAGAAACGATACGATTTTCTTTTGGGAAACGAGTATCTCCATTCCGATTCACTATTCCTTCTTTACTGCATCACTCGCTCCCTCACATTGGCGAATTAACAATGAAATTGCGTCGCTATGTAATACTTTGGGTTCTATGACTTCTTTTGAATCGAGTAACGTTTCTATGAAAACGACAGGATTTTCTTTTGGGATCCGAGTATCTCCTTTCCGATGCACTTTTCCGTCTGTACAGCATCCCTCGCTCCCTCACATTGTCGAATTAACACAGAAATTGCGTCGCTATGAAATCGCATGAGTTCTATGACTTCTCCTTCTAAATCGAGTAACGTTGCTATGGAAACGACAGGATTTTCATTTGGTATACGAGTATCTCCTTTCCGATGCACTATTCCTTATTTACTGCATGCCTCACTCCCTCACATTGACGAGATAACACAGAAATTGCGTCGCTATGAAATACTATGGGTTCTACGACTTCTCCTTCTAAATCGAGTAACGTTTCTATGGAAACGACAGTATTTTCTTTTGGGATAAGAGTATCTCCTTTCCGACTCACTATTCCTTCTTTACTGAATCCGTCGCTCCGTCTCATTGACGAATTAACACAGAAATGGCGTAGCTATGAATTACTAAGGTTTCTATGACTCCTCCTTATAAATCGAGTAACGTTTCAATGGAAACGACAGGATTTTTATTTGGGATACGAGTATCTCCTTTCCGATGCACTATTCCTTCTTTACTGCATCCCTCGCTCCCTCACATTACCGAATTAACACAGAAATTGCGTCGCTATGAAATAGTATGGGTTATATGACTTCTCCTTCTAAATCGAGCAACCTTTCTACAGAAACGACAGGATTTTATTTTGGAATACGAGTATGTCCTCTCCGATGCACTATTCCTTCATAACTGTATCCCTCGCTCCCTCACATTGACGAATTAACACAGATATTGCGTCGCTTTGAAATACTATCGGTTCTATGACATCTCCCTCCAAATCGAGTAACGTTTCTATGGAAGCGACAGGATTTTCTTTTGGGATACGAGTATCTCCTCTCCGATGCACTATTCCTTCTTTTCTGCATCCCTCGCTCCCTCACATTGACCAATTAACACAGAAATTGCGTCGCTATGAATTACTATGGGTTCTATGACTTCTCCTTCTAAATCGAGTAACGTTTCTACGGAAACGAGAGGATTTTCTTTTGGGATACGAGTATCTCCTTTCCGATGCACTATTCCTTATTTATTGCTTCCCTAGTTCCCTCACATTGAACAATAAGTACAGAGATTGCGTCGCTATGAAATACTAAGGGTTCTATGACTCCTCCTTCTAAATCTAGTAACGTTTCTATGGAATCGACAAGATTTTCTTTTGGGAAACGAGTATGTCCTCTCCGATGCACTATTCCTTCATTACTGCATCCCTCGCTCCCTCACATTGACGAATTAACACAGATATTGCGTCGCTATCAAATTCTATGGGTTCCATGACATCTCCGTCTAAATCGAGTAACGTTTCTATGGAAGCGACAGGATTTTCTTTTGGGATATGAGCATTTCCTTTCCGATGCACTATTCCTTATTTTCTGCATCAATCGCTCCCTCACATTGACGAATTAACACAGACATTGCGTCGCTATGATATACTATTTGTTCTACGCCATCTCCTTCAAAATCGAGTAACGTTTCTATGGAGACGACAGGATTTTCATTTGGTATACGGGTATCTCCTTCCCGATGCACTATTCCTTCTTTACTGCATCCCTCGCTATCTCACAATGACAAATTAAAAAAAGAATGGCGTCGCTATGAACTACTATGGGTTCTATGACTTCTCCTCTTAAGTCGAGTAACGTTTCTATGGAAACGACAGGATTTTTTTTGGTATACTGGTATCTCCTTTGCGATGCACTATTCCATCTTTATTGAATCCCTCGCTCCCTCACATTGACGATTTAACACAGAAATGGCGTCGCTATGAAATACTATGTGTTCTATGTCTTCTCCTCCTAAATCGAGTACCGTTTCTATGGAAACGTCTGGATTTTCTTTAGGGATACGAGTATCTGCTTCCGATGCAATATTCCTTCTTTACAGCATCCCTCGGTCCCTCACATTGGCGAATTAACACAGTAATTGCGTCGCTATGAAATACCATGGGTTCCATGATTTCTCCTTATATATCGAGTAACTTTTCTATGGAAACGACAGGATTTTTATTTGGGAAACGAGTAACTCCATTCCGATTCACTATTCCTTCTTTACTGCATCACTCGCTCCCTCACATTGGCGAATTAACAATGAAATTGCGTCGCTATGAAATAATATGGGTTATATGACTTCTTTTGAATCGAGTAACGTTTCTATGAAAACGACAGGATTTTCTTTTGGGATACGAGTATCTCCTTTCCGATGCACTATTCCATCTGTACAGCATCCCTCGCTCCCTCACATTGTCGAATTAACACAGAAATTGCGTCGCTATGAAATCGCATGAGTTCTATGACTTCTCCTTCTAAATCGAGTAACGTTGCTATGGAAACGACAGGATTTTCGTTTGGGTTACGACTATCTCCTTTCCGAAGCACTATTCCTTCTTTACTGCATTCCTCGCTCCCTCACATTGACGAATTAACAATGAAATTACGTCGCTATGAAATACTATGGGTTCTATGACTTTTCCTTCTAATTCGTGTTACGTTTCTATGGAAACAACAGTATTTTCTTTTGGGATACGAGTATCTCCTTTCCGATGCACTATTCCTTATTTACTGCATCCCTAGTTCCCTCAGATTGAAGAATAAGTACAGAGATTGCGTCGCTATGAAATACTAATTGTTCTATGACTCCACCTTCTAAATCTAGTAACGTTTCTATGGAATCGACAAGATTTTCTTTTGGGAAACGGGTATGTCCTCTCCGATGAACTATTCCTTCATTACTGCATCCCTCGCTCCCTCACATTGACGAATTAACACAGATATTGCGTCGCTATCAAATTCTATGGGTTCCATGACATCTCCCTCTAAATCGAGTAACGTTTCTATGGAAGCGACAGGATTTTCTTTTGGGGTATGAGTATCTCCTTTCCGATGCACTAGTACTTATTTTCTGCATCAACCGCTCCCTCACATTGACGAATTAACACAGAAATTGCGTCGCTATGATATACTATTTGTTCTACCCCATCTCCTTCAAAATCGAGTAACGTTTCTATGGAGACGACAGGATTTTCATTTGGTATACGAGTATCTCCTTTCCGATGCACTATTCCTTATTTACTGCATAACTCGCTCCCTCACATTGACGAATAAGAACAGAGATTCCGTCTCTATGATATACTATGGGTTCTATGACTTCTCCATCTACATCTAGTTACGTTTTTATGGAAACGACAGGATTTTCTTATGCTATACGGGTATCTCCTTTCCGATGCACTATTCCTTCTTTACTGCATCCCTCGCTCCCTCACATTGACCAATTAACACAGAAATTGCGTCTCTATGAAACACTGCGAGTTCTACGATTTCTCCTTCTAAATCTAGTTACCTTTCTATGGAAACGACAGGATTTTCTTTTGGGATAGGATTATCTCCTTTCCGATGCACTATTCCTTCTTTACGGCATCCGTCGCTCCCTCACATTGACGAATTAACACAGAAATGGCGTAGCTATGAAGTACTAAGGGTTCTATGACTTCTCCTTCTAAATCGAGTACGTTTCTATTGAAACGACAGGATTATCATTTGGGATACGAGTATCTCCTTTCCGATGCACTATTCCTTCTTTACTGCATGCCTCACTCCCTCACATTGACGAGATAACACAGAAATTGCGTCGCTATGAAATACTATGGGTTCTACGACTTCTCCTTCTAAATCGAGTAACGTTTCTATGGAAACGACAGTATTTTCTTTTGGGATAAGAGTATCTCCTTTCCGACTCACTATTCCTTCTTTACTGAATCCGTCGCTCCGTCTCATTGACGAATTAACACAGAAATGGCGTAGCTATGAATTACTAAGGTTTCTATGACTCCTCCTTATAAATCGAGTAACGTTTCAATGGAAACGACAGGATTTTTATTTGGGATACGAGTATCTCCTTTCCGATGCACTATTCCTTCTTTACTGCATCCCTCGCTCCCTCACATTACCGAATTAACACAGAAATTGCGTCGCTATGAAATAGTATGGGTTATATGACTTCTCCTTCTAAATCGAGCAACCTTTCTACAGAAACGACAGGATTTTATTTTGGAATACGAGTATGTCCTCTCCGATGCACTATTCCTTCATAACTGTATCCCTCGCTCCCTCACATTGACGAATTAACACTGATATTGCGTCGCTTTGAAATACTATCGGTTCTATGACATCTCCCTCCAAATCGAGTAACGTTTCTATGGAAGCGACAGGATTTTCTTTTGGGATACGAGTATCTCCTCTCCGATGCACTATTCCTTCTTTTCTGCATCCCTCGCTCCCTCACATTGACCAATTAACACAGAAATTGCGTCGCTATGAATTACTATGGGTTCTATGACTTCTCCTTCTAAATCCAGTAACGTTTCTACGGAAACGAGAGGATTTTCTTTTGGGATACGAGTATCTCCTTTCCGATGCACTATTCCTTATTTATTGCTTCCCTAGTTCCCTCACATTGAACAATAAGTACAGAGATTGCGTCGCTATGAAATACTAAGGGTTCTATGACTCCTCCTTCTAAATCTAGTAACGTTTCTATGGAATCGACAAGATTTTCTTTTGGGAAACGAGTATGTCCTCTCCGATGCACTATTCCTTCATTACTGCATCCCTCGCTCCCTCACATTGACGAATTAACACAGATATTGCGTCGCTATCAAATTCTATGGGTTCCATGACATCTCCGTCTAAATCGAGTAACGTTTCTATGGAAGCGACAGGATTTTCTTTTGGGATATGAGCATTTCCTTTCCGATGCACTATTCCTTATTTTCTGCATCAGTCGCTCCCTCACATTGACGAATTAACACAGACATTGCGTCGCTATGATATACTATTTGTTCTACGCCATCTCCTTCAAAATCGAGTAACGTTTCTATGGAGACGACAGGATTTTCATTTGGTATACGGGTATCTCCTTCCCGATGCACTATTCCTTCTTTACTGCATCCCTCGCTATCTCACAATGACAAATTAAAAAAGGAATGGCGTCGCTATGAACTACTATGGGTTCTATGACTTCTCCTCTTAAGTCGAGTAACGTTTCTATGGAAACGACAGGATTTTTTTTGGTATACTGGTATCTCCTTTGCGATGCACTATTCCTTCTTTATTGAATCCCTCGCTCCCTCACATTGACGATTTAACACAGAAATGGCGTCGCTATGAAATACTATGTGTTCTATGTCTTCTCCTCCTAAATCGAGTACCGTTTCTATGGAAACGTCTGGATTTTCTTTAGGGATACGAGTATCTGCTTCCGATGCAATATTCCTTCTTTACTGCATCCCTCGGTCCCTCACATTGGCGAATTAACACAGTAATTGCGTCGCTATGAAATACCATGGGTTCCATGATTTCTCCTTATATATCGAGTAACTTTTCTATGGAAACGACAGGATTTTTATTTGGGATACGAGTATCTCCTTTCCGATGCACTATTCCTTCTTTACTGCATCCCTCGCTCCCTCACATTAACGAATTAACACAGAAATTGCATCGCTATGAAATAATATGGGTTATATGACTTCTCCTTCTAAATCGAGTAACGTTTCTGTAGAAACGATACGATTTTCTTTTGGGAAACGAGTATCTCCATTCCGATTCACTATTCCTTCTTTACTGCATCACTCGCTCCCTCACATTGGCGAATTAACAATGAAATTGCGTCGCTATGTAATACTTTGGGTTCTATGACTTCTTTTGAATCGAGTAACGTTTCTATGAAAACGACAGGATTTTCTTTTGGGATACGAGTATCTCCTTTCCGATGCACTATTCCTTCCTCACTGCATCCCTCGCTCCCACACATTGACGAATTAACACAGAAATTGCGTGGCTATGAAATACTATGGGGTCTATGACTTCTCCTTCTAAATAGAGTAACGTTTCAATGTTAACGGCAGATTTTCTTTTGGTATACGAGTATCTCCTTTCCGATGCACTATTCCTTCTTTACTGCATCCCTCGCTCCCTCACATTGACGAATAAGCACAGAGATTCCGTCTCTATGATATACTATGGGTTCTATGAGTTCTTCTTCTAAATCTAGTTATGTTTCTATGGAAACGACAGGCTTTTCTTTTGGTATAGGGGTATCTCCTTTCCGATGCACTATTCCTTCTTTACTGCATCCCTCGCTCCCTCACATTGGCGAATTAACACAGTAATTGCGTCGCTATGAAATACAATGGGTTCCATGACTTCTCGTTTCCAAATCGAGTAACGTTTTCATGGAAACGACAGGATTTTCATTTCGGATACGATTATCTCCTTTCCGATCCACTATTCCTTCTGTACTGCATTCCTCGCTCCCTCTCATAGACGAATAGTCACAGAGATTCCGTCTCTATGAAATACTATGGATTCTATGACTTCTCCTTCTAAATCTAGTTACTTTTCTATGGAAACAACAGGATTTTCTTTTGGGATACCAGTTTCTCCTTTCCGATGCACTATTCCTTCTTTACTGCATCCCTCGCTCCCTGATATTGACGAATTAACACAGAAATGGCGTTGCTATCAAATACTATGGGTTATATTACTTCTCCTTCTAAATCGCGTAACGTTTCAATGGAAACGTCAGGATATTCTTTTGGGATACGAGTATCACATTTCCGATGCACTTTTCCTTCTTTACTGCATCCTCGCTCCCTCACATTGACAAATTAACACAGTAATTGCGTCGATAAGAAATACTATTGGTTCTATGACTTCTCCTACTAAATCGAGTAACGTTTCTATGGAAGCGACAGGATTTTCTTTTGGGACACGAGTATCTCCTTTCCGATGCACTAATCCTTCTTTACTGCATCCCTCGCTCTCTCATTTGTACAAATTAACACAGAAATTGCGTCGCTATGAAGTACTATGTGTTCTATGACTTCTCCTTCCAAATCAAGAAACGTTTCAAGGGAAACGAAAGGATTTTCTCTTGGTATACGAGTATGTCCTCTCCGATGTACTATTCCTTCATTACTGCACCCCTCGCTCTCTCACATTGACGAATTAACACAGAAATTGCGTCGTTATGAAACACTATGTGTTCTATGACTTCTCCTTCTAAATCGAGTAACGTTTCTAAGGAACCGACAGGATTTTCTATTGATATACGAGTATCTCCTTTCCGATGCACTTTTCCTTATTTACTGCATCCCTCGCTCCCTCACATTGACGAATTGTCACAGAAGATGCGTCGCTATGAAACACTATGGGTTCTATGACTTCTCCCTCTAAGTCGAGTAACGTTTCTATGGAAGCGTTAGGATTTTCTTTTGGGATACGAGTAACTCCTTTCCGATGCACTATTCCTTCTTTACTGCATCCCTCGCTCCCTCACTTTGACTAATTAACACAGAAATTGCGTCGCTATGAGATACTATGAGTTCTATGACTTCTCCTTCTAAATCGAGTAACGTTTCTACGGAAACGACAGGATTTTATTTTGCAATACGATTATGTCCTCTCCGATGCACTATTCCTTCATTACTGTATCCCTCGCTCCCTCACATTGACGAATTAACACAGATATTCCGTCGCTATCAAATACTATGGGTTCTATGACATCTCCCTCCAAATCGAGTAACGTTTCTATGGAAGCGACAGGATTTTCTTTTGGGATTCGAGTATCTCCTTTCCGATGCACTATTCCTTCTTTTCTGCATCCCTCCCTCCCTCACATTGACGAATTAACACAGAAATTGCGTCGCTACGAATTACTATGGGTTCTATGACTTCTCCTTCTAAATCGAGTGACGTTTCTATGGAAACGAGATGGTTTTCTTTTGGTATACGAGTATCTCCTTTCTGATGCACTATTCCTTATTTATGCATCCCTAGTTCCCTCACATTGAAGAATAAGTACAGAGATTGCGTCGCTATGAAATACTAAGGGTTCTATGACTCCTCCTTCTAAATCTAGTAACGTTTCTATGGAATCGACAAGATTTTCATTTGGGAAACGAGTATGTCCTCTCCGATGCACTATTCCTTCATTACTGCATCCCTCGCTCCCTCACATTGAGGAATTAACATAGATATTGCGTCGCTATCAAATTCGATGGGTTCCATGACATCTCATTCTAAATCGAGTAACGTTTCTATGGAATCGACAGGATTTTCTTTTGGGATATGAGTATCTCCTTTCCGATGCACTATTCTTTATTTTCTGCATCAATCGCTCCCCCACATTGACGAATTAACACAGAAATTGCGTCGCTATGAATTACTATGGTTTCTATGACTTTTCCTTCTAAATCGAGTAACGTTTCTGTGGAAACGAGAGGATTTTCTTTTGGTATACGAGTATCTCCATTCCGAAGCACAATTTTTTCCTTACTGCATTTCTCTCTTCCTCACATTGACGATTTAACACAGAAATTTTGTCGCTATGAATTACTATGGGTTCTATGACGTCTCCTTCTAAATCGAGTAACGTTTCTATGGAAACGAGAGGATTTTGTTTTGGTATACGAGTATCTCTTTTCCGATGACTATTCCTTCTTTACTACATTCCTGGTTCCCTCACACTGAAGAATAAGTACAGAGATTGCGTCGCTATGAAATACAATGGGTTCTATGACTTCTCATTCTAAATCGAGTAACGTTTCTAGGGAAATGGCAGGATTTTCTTTTGGTATACGAGTATCTCCTTTCCGAAGCACTATTCCTTCTTTACTGCATCTCTCGCTCCCCCAAATTGACGAATTAACACAGAAATTGAGTCGCTATGAATTACTATGTGTTCTGTGTCTTCTCCTTCTAAATCGAGTAACGTTTCTACGGAAACGAGAGGATTTTCTTGTGGTATACGAGTATCTCCTTTCCGATGCACTATTCCTTCTTTACTGCATCCCTCGCTCCCTCACATTGACGAATTAACACACAAATTGCGTCGCTATGAAAATCTATGTGTTCTATGACTTCTCCTTCGAAACCAAGTAACATTTCTATGGAAACGACAGGATTTTCTTTTGGGATAAGAGTATCTCCTTTCCGATGCACTATTCCTTCTTTACTGCATTCCTCGATCCCTCATGTTGACAAATTAACATTGAAATTGCGTCGCTATGAAATACAATTGGTTCTATGACTTCTCCTTCTAAATCGAGTAACTTTTCCATTGAAACGACAGGATTTTCATTTGGGATACGAGTATCTCCATTCCGATGCACTATTCCTTCTATACTGCATCCCTTGCTCCTTCACATTGACGAATAAACACAGAAATTGCGTCGCTATAAAATGCTATGGGTTCTATGGCTTCTCCTTCTAAATCAAATAACGTTTCTATGGAAATGACAGGTATTTCTTTTGGTATGCGTGCATCTCATTTCCGATGCACTATTCCTTCTTTACTGTATCCCTCGCTCCCTCACACTGTCGAATTAACACAGACATTGCGTGGCTACGAAATACTATGGGTTCTATGACTTCTCCTTCTAAATCGAGTAACGTTTCTATGGAAACGAGAGGATTTTTTTTGGTATACGAGTATCTCCTTTCCGAAGCACTATTCCTTCTTTACTGCATCTCTCGCTCCCCCAAATTGAGGAATTATCACAGAAATTGCGTCGCTATGAATTACTATGGGTTCTATGACTTCTCCTTCTAAATCGAGTCACGTTTCTATGGAAACGACAGGATTTTCTTTTGGTATACGAGTATCTCCTTTCCGAAGCACAATTTTTTCCTTACTGCATTTCCCTCTTCCTCACATTGACGATTTAACACAGAAATTTTGTCGCTATGAATTACTATGTGTTCTATGACGTCTCCTTCTAAATCGAGTAACGTTTCTATGGAAACGAGAGGTTTTATCTTTGGTATACAAGTATCTCCTTTCCGATGCACTATTCCTTCTTTACTGCATCCCTGGTTCCCTCACACTGAAGAATAAGTACAGAGATTGCGTCGCTATGAAATACTATGGGTTCTGTGACTTCTCCTTCTAAATCGAGTAACGTTTCTAGGGAAACGACAGGATTTTTTTTAGTTATACGAATATCTCCTTTCCGAAGCACTATTCCTTCTTTACAGCATCTCTCGCTCCCCCAAATTGACGAATTAACACACAAATTGCGTCGCTATGAAAAACTATGTGTTCTATGACTTCTCCTTCGAAACCAAGTAACATTTCTATGGAAACGACAATATTTTCTTTTGGGATAAGAGTATCTCCTTTCCGATGCACTATTCCTTCTTTACTGCATCCCTCGCTCCCTCATATTGACAAATTAACATTGAATTTGCGTCGCTATGAAATACTATTGGTTCTATGAATTCTCCTTCTAAATCGAGTAACTTTTCCATTGAAACGACAGGATTTTCTTTTGGGATACGAGTATCTCCATTCCGATGCACTATTCCTTCTTTACTGCATCCCTTGCTCCTTCACATTGACGAATTAACACAGAAATTGCGTCCCTATGAAATGCTATGGGTTCTATGGCTTTTCCTTCTAAATCAAATAACGTTTCTATGGAAACGACTGGTATTTCTTTTGGGATGCGTGTATCTCCTTTCCGATGCACTATTCTTTCATTACTGCATCCCTCGCTCCCTCACATTGACGAATTAACACAGATATTGCGTCGCCAACAAATCTTATGGATTCTAAGACATCTGCCTCTAAATCGAGTAACGTTTCTATGGAAGCGACAGGATTTTCATTTGGGATACGAGTATCTCCTTTCCGATGCAGTATTCCTTCCTTTCTGCATCCCTCGGTCCCTCACATTGACGAATTAACACAGAAATTGCGTCGCTATGAATTACTATGGGTTCTATGACTTCTCCTTCTAAATAGAGTATCGCTTCTATCTAAACGAGAGTATTTTCTTTTGGTATACGAGTATCTCCTTTCCGATGCACTATTCCTTCCTTACTGCATTCCTTGCTCCCTCACATAGACAATTTAACACAGAAATTGTGTCGCTATGAATTACTATAGGTTCTATGACGTCTCCTTCTAAATCGAGTAACGTTTCTATGGAAACGAGAGGATTATCTTTTTGTATACGAGTATCTCCTTTCCGAAGCACAATTTTTTCCTTACTGCATTTCTCTCTTCCTCACATTGACGATTTAACACAGAAATTTAGTCGCTATGAATTACTATGGGTTCTATGACGTCTCCTTCTAAATTGAGTAACGTTTCTATGGAAACGAGAGTATTTTGTTTTGGTATACGAGTATCTCTTTTCCGATGCACTATTCCTTCTTTACTGCATTCCTGGTTCCCTCACACTGAAGAATAAGTACAGAGATTGCGTCGCTATGAAATACAATGGGTTCTATGACTTCTCCTTCTAAATCGAGTAACGTTTCTAGGGAATCGACAGGATTTTCTTTTGGAATACGAGTATCTCCTTTCCGATGCACTATTCCTTCTTTACTGCATCCCTCGCTCCCTCACATTGACGAATTAACACACAAATTGTGTCGATATGAAAAACTATGTCTTCTATGACTTCTCCTTCGAAACCAAGTAACATTTCTATGGAAACGACAGGATTTTCTTTTGGGATAAGAGTGTCTCCTTTCCGATGCACTATTCCTTCTTTACTGCAATCCTCGCTCCCTCATGTTGACAAATTAACATTGAAATTGCGTCGCTATGAATTACTATTGGTTCTATGACTTCCCCTTCTAAATCGATTAACTTTTCCATTGAAACGACAGGATTTTCTTTTGGGATACGAGTATCTCCATTCCGATGCACTATTCCTTCTATACTGCATCCCTTGCTCCTTCACATTGACGAATTAACACAGAAATTGCGTCGATATGAAATGCTATGGGTTCTATGGCTTCTCCTTCTAAATCAAATAACGTTTCTATGGAAACGACAGGTATTTCTTTTGGTATGCGTGTATCTCCTTTCCGATGCACTATTCCTTCTTTACTGTATCCCTCGCTCCCTCACATTGTCGAATTAACACAGACATTGCGTTGCAACGAAATACTATGGGTTCTATGACGTCTCCTTCTAAATTGAGTAACGTTTCTATGGAAACGAGAGGATTTTGTTTTGGTATACGAGTATCTCTTTTCCGATGCACTATTCCTTCTTTACTGCATTCCTGGTTCCCTCACACTGAAGAATAAGTACAGAGATTGCGTCGCTATGAAATACTAAGGGTTCTATGACTTCTCCTTCTACATCTAGTAACGTTTCTATGGAAACGTCAGGATTTTCTTTTGGGTTACGAGTACCTCCTTTCCGATGCACTATTCCTTCTTTACTGCATCACTCGCTCCGTCACATTTACAAATTAACACAGAAATTGCGTCGCTATGAAATATTATTGGGTCTATGACATCTCTTTCTAAATCTTGTAACGTTTCTATGGAAGCGACAGGATTTTCTTTTGGGATTCGAGTATTTAATTTCCTATGCACTATTCCTTCTTTACTGCATCACTCGCTCCCTCACATTGACGAATTAACACAGAAATTGCGTCGCTATGAAATACTATGGGTTCTATGACATCTCCTTCTAAATCGAGTAACGTTTCTATGGAAGCGACAGGATTTTCTTTGGGGATTCGTGTATCTCCTTTCCTATGCACTGTTCCTTCTTTACTGCATCTCTCGCTCCCTCACATTGACGAATTAACACAGTAATTGCGCCGCTATGAAATACTATGTGTTCTATGACTTCTCCTTCTAAATCGAGTAACGTTTCTAGGGAAACGACAGGATTTTCTTTTGGGATTCGAGTATCTCCTTTCCTATGCACTATTGCTTCTTTACTGAATCCCTCACTCCCTCACATTGACGAATTAATACAGATAATGCGTCGCTATAAATTACTATGGGTTCTATGACTTTTCCTTCTAAATCGAGTAACATTTCTATGGAAACGAGAGGATTTTCTTTTGGTATACGAGTATCTCCTTTCCGATGCAGTATTCCTTCCTCACTGCATTTCTCGCTTCCTCAGATTGACGATTTAACACAGAAATTGTGTCGCTATAAATTTCTATGGGTTCTATGACGTCTCCTTCTAAATCGAGTAACGTTTCTATGGAAACGAGAGGATTTTCTTTTGGTATACGAGTATCTCCTTTCCGATGCACTATTCCTTCTTTACTGCATCCCTAGATCCCTCACATTGAAGAATAAGTACAGATATTACGCCGCTATGAAATACTAAGGGTTCTATGACTTCTCCTTCTAAATCTAGTAACGTTTCTATGGATACGACAAGATTTTCTTTTGGGAAACGAGTATCTCCGATCCGATGCACTATTACTTCTTTACTGCATCCCTCGCTCCCACGTGTTGACGAATTGACACAGAAATGCCGTTGCTATGAAATACTGTTGGTTCTATGACTTCTCCTTCTAAATCAAGTAACATTTCTATGGAAACGACAGGATTATCTTTTGGGGTAAAAGTATCTCCTTTCCGATTCACTATTCCTTGTTTACTGCATCCCTCGCTCCCTCATATTGACAAATTAACATAGGAATTGCGTCGCTATGAAATACTATTGGTCCTATGACTTCTCCTTCTAAATCGAGTAACGATTCCATTGAAACGACAGGATTTTCTTTTGGGATACAAGTATGTCCTTTCCGATGCAATATTCGTTCTTTTCTGCATACCTTGCTCCTTCACATTGACGAATTAACACAGAAATTGCGTCGCAATGATATGCTATGGGATCTATGGCTTCTCCTTCTAAATCAAATAACGTTTCTATGGAAACGACAGGTATTTCTTTTGAGATGCGTGTATCTCCTTTCCGATGCACTATTCTTTCTTTACCGCATCCCTCGCTCCCTCACATTGACGAATTAACACAGACATTGCGTGGCTATGAAATACTATGGGTTCTATGACTTCTCCTTCTAAATCAAGTAACGTTTCTATTGAAACGGCAGGATATTATTTTGGGCTACGAGTATCTCCTTTCCGATGCACCATTCGTTCTTTACTGCATCTCTCGTTCCCTGACCTTCACAAATTAACACAGAAATTGCGTCGCTATGAAATACTATGAGTTCTATGACTTCTCCTGCTAAATCGAGTAACGTTTCTATTGAAACGACAGGATTTTCTTTTGGGATACGAGTATCTCCTTTCCGATGCACTATTCCCTCTTTACTGCATCTCTCGCTCCCTCACATTGACGAATTAACACAGATAATGCGTCGCTATCAAATACTATGGGTTCGATGACATCTCCCTCTAATTCGAGTAACGTTTCTATGGAAGAGACAAGATTATTTTTTTGGGATACGAGTATCTCCTTTCCGAAGCAATATTCCTTCCTTACTGAATCCATCGCTTCCTCACATTGACGAATTAACACCTAAATTGTGTCGCTACGAAAAACTATGTTTTCTATGATTTCTCCTTCTCCTTCTAAATCGCGAAACATTTCTACGGAAACGACAAGATTTTCTTTGGGGATAAGTGTATCTCCTTTCCGATGCACTATTCCTTCTTTACTGCATCCCTCGCTGCATCATATTGACAAATTAACATAGAAATTGCGTCGCTATGAAATACTATTGGTTCTATGACTTCTCCTTTTAAATCGAGTAACGTTTCTATTTAAACGTCAGGATTTTCTTTCTGGATACGAGTATCTCCTTTCCGATGCACTATTCCCTCTTTACTGCATCTCTCGCTCCCCACATTGACGAATTAACACAGATAATCCGTCGCTATCAAATACTATGGGTTCTATGACATCTCCCTCTAATTCGAGTAACGTTTCTATGGAAGAGACAGGATTATTTTTTTGGGATACGAGTATCTCCTTTCCGAAGCACTATTCCTTCCTTACTGAATCCCTCGCTTCCTCACATTGACGATTTAACACAGAATTTGTGTCGCTATGAATTACTATGGGTTCTATGACTTCTCCTTCTAAATCGAGTAACGTTTCTACGGAGACGAGAGGATTTTCTTATGGTATACGAGTATCTCCTTTCCGATGCACCATTCCTTCTTTACTGCATCTCTCGTTCCCTCACATTGACAAATTTACACAGAAATTGCGTCGCTATGAGATACTATGTGTTCTATGACTTCTCTTTCTAAATCGAGTAACTTCTCTATGGAAGCGACAGGATTTTCTTTTGGGAAACGAGTATCTCTTTTCCGATGCACTATTCCTTCTTTACTGCATTCCTGGTTCCCTCACACTGAAGAATAAGTACAGAGATTGCGTCGCTATGAAATACAATGGGTTCTATGACTTCTCCTTCTAAATCGAGTAACGTTTCTAGGGAATCGACAGGATTTTCTTTTGGAATACGAGTACGTCCTCTCCGATGCACTATTCCTTCATTACTGCATCCCTCGCTCCCTCTCATTGACGAATTAACACAGATATTGCATCGCTATCAAATCCTATGGGTTCTATGACATCTGCCTCTAAATCGAGTAATGTTTCTATGGAGGCGACAGGATTTTCTTTTGGGATACGAGTATCTCCTTTCCGATGCACTATTCCTTCTTTACTGCATCCCTCGCTCCCTCACATTGACGAATTAACACACAAATTGTGTCGCTATGAAAAACTATGTGTTCTATGACTTCTCCTTCGAAACCAAGTAACATTTTTATGGAAACGACAGGATTTTCTTTTGGGATAAGAGTATCTCCTTTCCGATGCACTATTCCTTCTATACTGCATCCCTTGCTCCTTGACATTGACGAATTAACACAGAAATTGCGTCGCTATGAAATGCTATGGGTTCCATGGCTTCTCCCTCTAAATCAAATAACGTTTCTATGGAAACGACAGGTATTTCATTTGGTATGCGTGTATCTCCTTTCCGATGCACTATTCCTTCTTTACTGTATCCCTCGCTCCCTCACATTGTCGAATTAACACAGACATTGCGTGGTAACGAAATACTATGGGTTCTATGACTTCTCCTTCTAAATCGAGTAACGTTTCTATGGAAACGAGAGGATTTTGTTTTGGTATACGAGTATCTCCTTTCCGAAGCACTATTCCTTCTTTACTGCATCTCTCGCTCCCCCAAATTGAGGAATTAACACAGAAATTGCGTCGATATGAATTACTATGTGTTCTATGGCTTCTCCTTCTAAATCGATTAACGTTTCTAGGGAAACGACAGGATTTTCTTTTGGTATACGAGTATCTCCTTTCCGAAGCACTATTCCTTCTTTACTGCATATCTCGCTCCCCCAAGTTGAGGAATTGACACAGAAATTGCGTCGCTATGAATTACTATGTGTTCTATGTCTCCTCCTTCTAAATCGAGTAACGTTTCTAGGGAAACGACAGGATTTTCTTTTGGAATACGAGTACGTCCTCTCCGATGCACTATTCCTTCATTACTGCATCCCTCGCTCCCTCACATTGACGAAATAACACAGATATTGCATCGCTATCAAATCCTATGGGTTCTATGACATCTGCCTCTACATCGAGTAACGTTTCAATGGAGGCGACAGGATTTTCTTTTGGGATACGAGTATCTCCTTTCCGATGCACTATTCCTTCTTTTCTGCATCCCTCGGTCCCTCACATTGACGAATTAACACCGAAATTGCGTCGCTATGAATTACTATGGGTTCTATGACTTCTCCTTCTAAATCGAGTATCGTTTCTATCTAAACGAGAGGATTTTCTTTTGGTATACGAGTATCCCCTTTCCGATACACTATTCCTTCTTTACTGCATCCCTCGTTCCCTCACATTGACGAATAAGCACAGAAATGGCGTCGCTGTGAAATACTATGGGTTCTATGACTTCTCCTTCTAAATCGAGTAACGTTTCTATGGAAGCGCCAGGATTTTCTTTTGGGATACGAGTATCTCCCTTCCGATGCACTATTCCTTCTTTACTGCATCGCTCGCTCCCTAACATTGACGAATTAACACAAAAATTGCGTGGCTATGAAATATTATGTGTTATATGATTTCTCCTTCTACATTTAGTAACATTTCTATGGAATCGGAAGGATTTTCTTTTGGGATATGAGTATCTCCTTTCCGATGCAATATTCCTTCTTTACTGTATCCCTCGCTCCCTCATATTGACAAATTAACACAGAAATTGCGTCGCTATGAAATACTATTGGTTCTATGACTTCTCCTTCTAAATCGAGTAACGTTTCCATTGAAAGGACAGGATTGTCTTTTGGGATACGAGTATCTCCATTCTGATGCACTATTCCTTCTGTCCTGCATCCCTCGCTCCCTGATATTGGCGAATTAACACAGAAATTGCGTCGCTATGAAATCGCATGAGTTCTATGACGTCTCCTTCTAAATCGAGTAAGGTTTCTATGGAAACTAGAGGATTTTCTTTTGCTATACGAGTATCTCCTTTCCTATGCACTATTGCTTCTTTACTGAATACCTCACTCCCTCACATTGATGAATTAATACAGATAATGCGTCGCTATAAATTACTATGTGTTCTATGACTTTTCCTTCTAGATCGAGTAACGTTTCTATGGAAACGAGAGGATTTTCTTTTGGTATACGAGTATCTCCTTTCCGATGCAGTATTCCTTCCTCACTGCATTTCTCGCTTCCTCACATTGACTATTTAAGACAGAAATTGTGTGGCTATAAATTTCTATGGGTTCTATGACGTCTCCTTCTAAATCGAGTAACGTTTCTATGGAAACGAGAGGATTTTCTTTTGGTATACGAGTATCTCCTTTCCGATGCACTATTCCTTCTTTACTGCATCCCTAGATCCCTCACATTGAAGAATAAGTACAGAGATTGCGCCGCTATGAAATACTAAGGATTCTATGACTTCTCCTTCTAAATCTAGTAACGTTTCTATGGATACGACAAGATTTTCTTTTGGGAAACGAGTATCTCCGATCCGATGCACTATTACTTCATTTCTGCATCCCTCGCTCCCACGTATTGACGAATTGACACAGAAATGCCGTTGCTATGAAATACTGTTGGTTCTATGACTTCTCCTTATAAATCAAGTAACATTTCTATGGAAACGACAGGATTTTCTTTTGGGATAAAAGTATCTCCTTTCCGATTCACTATTCCTTGTTTACTGCATCCCTCGCTCCCTCATATTGACAAATTAACATAGGAATTGCGTCGCTATGAAATACTATTGGTCCTATGACTTCTCCTTCTAAATCGAGTAACGATTCCATTGAAACGACAGGATTTTCTTTTGGGATACAAGTATGTCCTTTCCGATGCAATATTCGTTCTTTTCTGCATCCCTTACTCCTTCACATTGACGAATTAACACAGAAATTGCGTCGCTATGATATGCTATGGGATCTATGGCTTCTCCTTCTAAATCAAATAACGTTTCTATGGAAACGACAGGTATTTCTTTTGAGATGCGTGTATCTCCTTTCCGATGCACTATTCTTTCTTTACCGCATCCCTCGCTCCCTCACATTGACGAATTAACACATGCATTGCGTGGCTATGAAATTCTATGGGTTCTATGACTTCTCCTTCTAAATCAAGTAACGTTTCTATTGAAACGGCAGGATATTATTTTGGGCTACGAGTATCTCCTTTCCGATGCACCATTCGTTCTTTACTGCACCTCTCGTTCCCTGACCTTGACAAATTAACACAGAAAGTGCGTCGCTATGAAATACTATGAGTTCTATGACTTCTCCTGCTAAATCGAGTAACGTTTCTATTGAAACGACAGGATTTTCTTTTGGAATACGAGTATGTCCTCCCCGATGCACTATTCCTTCATTACTGCATCCCTTGCTCCCTCACATTGACGAATTAACGCAGATATTGCATCGCTATCAAATCCTATGGGTTCTATGACATCTGCCTCTAAATCGAGTAACGTTTCTATGGGAGCGACAGGATTTTCTTTTGGGATACGAGTATCTCCTTTCCGATGCACTATTCCTTCATTTCTGCATCCCTCGCTGCGTCACTTTGACGAATTAACACAGAAATTGCATCGCTATGAAATACTATTGGTTCTATGACATCTCCTTCTAACTCTTGTAACGTTTCTATATAAGCGACAGGATTTTCTTTTGGGATTCGAGTATCTCCTTTCCTATGCACTATTCCTTCTTAACTGCATCTCTCGCTCCCTCACATTGACGAATTAACACAGAAATTTCGTCGCTATGAAATACTATTGGTTCTATGACTTCTCCTTCTAAATCGAGTAACGTTTCTAGGGAAACGACAGGATTTTCTTTTGGTATACGAGTATCTCCTTTCCGATGCACTATTCCTTCTTTACTGCATCTCTCGCTCCCCCACATTGAAGAATTAACACAGAAATGGCGTCGCTATGAATTACTATGGGTTCTATGACTTCTCCTTCTAAATCGAGTATCGTTTCTATGGAAACGAGAGGATTTTCTTTTGGGATATGAGTATCTCCTTTCCGATGCACTATTCCTTCTTTACTGCATCCCTCGCTCCCTCACATTGACGAATTAACACCTAAATTGTGTCGCTATGAAAAACTATGTTTTCTATGATTTCTCCTTCTCCTTCTAAATCGAGAAACATTTCTACGGAAACGACAAGATTTTCTTTGGGGATAAGTGTATCTCCTTTCTGATGCACTATTCCTTCTTTACTGCATCCCTCGCTGCATCATTTTGACAAATTAACATAGAAATTGCGTCGCTATGAAATACTATTGGTTCTATCACTTCTCCTTTTAAATCGAGTAACGTTTCTATTTAAACGTCAGGATTTTCTTTCTGGATACGAGTATCTCCTTTCCGATGCACTATTCCCTCTTTACTGCATCTCTCGCTCCCTCACATTGACAAATTAACACTGAAATTGCGTCGCTATGAGATACTATGTGTTCTATGACTTCTCCTTCTAAATCGAGTAACGTTTCTATGGAGACAAGAGGATTTTCTTATGGTATACGAGTATCTCCTTTCCGATGCACCATTCCTTCTTTACTGCATCTCTCGTTCCCTCACATTGACAAATTAACACTGAAATTGCGTCGCTATGAGATACTATGTGTTCTATGACTTCTCCTTCTAAATCGAGTAACTTCTCTATGGAAGCGACAGGATTTTCTTTTGGGAAACGAGTATCTCCTTTCCGATGCACTATTCCTTCTTTTCTGCATTCCTCGCTCCCTCACATTGACGAATTAACACAGAAATTGCGTCGCTATGAATTACTATGTGTTCTATGACTACTCCTTCTAAATCGAGAAACGTTTCTATGGAAGCGAGAGGATTTTCTTTTGGTACACGAGTATCTCCTTTCCGATGCACTATTTCTTCCTTACTGCATTCCTCGCTTCCTCACATACACGATTTAACACAGATATTGTGTCGCTATGAATTACTATGGGTTCAATGACGTCTCCTTCTAAATCGAGTAACGTTTCTATGGAAACGAGAGGATTTTCTTTTGGTATACGAGTATCTCCTTTCCGATGCACTATTCCTTCTTTACTGCATCCCTAGTTCCCTCACATTGAAGAATAAGTACAGAGATTGCGTCGCTATGAAATACTAAGGGTTCTATGACTTCTCCTTCTAAATCTAGTAACGTTTCTATGGAAACGACATGATTTTCTTTTGGGAAACGAGTATCTTCTTTCCGATGCACTATTGCTTCTTTACTGCATCCCTCGCTCCCTCGTATTGACGTATTAACACAGAAATGGCGTTGCTATGAAATAATGTGGGTTCTATGACTACTCCTTCTAAATCGAGTCAGGATTTTCTTTTGGGTTACGAGTACTTCCTTTCCGATGCACAATTCCATCTTTACTGCATCACTCGCTGCCTCTCATTTACAAATTTACACAGAAATTGCGTCGCTATGAAATACTATTGGTTCTATGACATCTCCTTCTAACTATTGTAACGTTTCTATGGAAGCGACAGGATTTTCTTTTGGGATTCGAGTATCTCCTTTCCTATGCACTATTCCTTCTTTTCTGCATCTCTCGCTCCCTCACATTGACGATTTAACGCAGATTTTGTGTCGCTATGAATTACTATGGGTTCTATGACTTCTCCTTCTAAAGCGAGTAACGTTTCTATGGAAACGACAGGATTTTCTTATGGTATACGAGTATCCCCTTTCCGATGCACTATTCCTTCATTACTGCATCCCTAGTTCCCTCACATTGAAGAATAAGTACAAAGATTTGGTCGCTATGAAATACTAAGGGTTAATGACTCCTCCTTCTAAATCTAGTAAAGTTTCTATGGAAGCGACAGGATTTTCTTTTGGGATTCGAGTATCTCCTTTCCAATGCACTATTCTTTCTTTACTGCATCTCTCGCTTCCTCACATTGACGAATTAACTGAGAAATTGCGTCGCTATGAATTACTATGGGTTCTATGACTTCTTTTTCTAAATCGAGTAACGTTTCTATGGAAACGAAAGGATTTTCTTTTGGTATACGAGTATCTACTTTCCGATGCACTATTCCTTCATTACTGCATCCCTCGCTCCCTCACTTTGACTAATTAACACAGATATTGCGTCGCTATGAAATACTATGGGTTCTATGACTTCTCCTTATAAATCGGGTAATGTTTCTATGGAAGCGACAGGATTTTTTTCTGGGATACGAGTATTTCCTTTCCGATGCACTATTACTTCTTTACTGCATCTCTCGCTCCCTCGTATTGACGAATTAACACAGAAATGGCGTTGCTATGAAATACTATGGGTTCTATGACTTCTCCTTCTAGATCGAGAAACATTTCAATGGAAACGTCAGGAATTTCTTTTGGGATACGTAGTATCTCCTTTCCGATGCAGTATTCCTTCTTTTCTGCATCCCTCGCTCCCTCACATTAACGAATTAACAGAGAATTTGCGTCGCTATGAATTACTATAGGTTCTATGACTTCTCCTTCTAAATCGAGTAACGTTCCTATGAAAACGTCAGGATTTTCTTTTGGGTTACGAGTACTTCCTTTCCGATGAACTATTCCTTCTTTACTGTATCACTCGCTGCCTCACATTTACAAATTAAAACAGAAATTGCGTCGCTATGAAATACTATTGGTTCTATGACATCTCCTTTTAACTCTTGTAACGTTTCTATGGAAGCGACAGAATTTTCTTTTGGGATTCTAGTAACACCTTTCCTATGCACTATTCCTTCTTTACTGCATCTCTCGCTCCTACTGCATCTCTCGCTCCATCACATTGACGAATTAACACAGAAATTGCGTCGCTATGAGATACTATGGGTTCTACGACTTCTCCTTCTAAATCGAGTAACGTTTCTAGGAAAAGGACAGGATTTTCTTTTGGTATACGAGTATCTCTTTTCCGATGCACTATTTCTTTTTTACTGCATCTCTCGCTCCCTCACATTGACGAATTAACACAGAAATTGCGTCGCTATGAATTACTATGGGTTCTATGACTTCTCCTTCTAAATCGAGTAACGTTTCTATGGAAACGAGAGGATTTTCATTTGGAATACGAGTATCTACTTTCCGATGCACTATTCCTTCTTTACTGCATCCCTCGCTCCCTCACTTTGACTAATTAACACAGAAATTGCGTCGCTATGAAATACTATGTGTTCTATGACTTCCCCTTCTAAATCGAGTAACGCTTCTATGGAAGCGACAGGATTTTCTTTTGGTATACGAGTATCTCCTTTCCGATGCACTATTCCTTCTTTACTGCATCCCTCGCTCCCTCTCATTGACGAATTAACACCTAAATTGCGTCGCTATGAAAAACTATGTGTTCTGTGACTTCTCCTTCTAAATCGAGTAACGTTTCTATGGAAACGAGAGGATTTTCTTTTGGTATTCGAGTATCTCAAATTCCGATGCACTATTCCTTCCTTACTGCATTCTTCGCTTCCTCACATAGACGATTTAACACAGAAATTGTGTCGCTATGAATTTCTATGGGTTCTATGACGTCTCCTTCTAAATCGAATAACGTTTCCATGGAAACGAGAGGATTTTCTTTTGGTATACGAGTATCTCCTTTCCGATGCACTATTTCTTCCTTACTGCATTCCTCGCTTCCTCACATTGACGATTTAACACAGAAATTGTGTCGCTATGAATTACTATGGGTTCTATGACGTCTCCTTCTTAATCGAGTAACGTTACTATGGAAACGAGAGGATTTTCTTTTGGTATCCGAGTATCTCCTTTCCGATGCACTATTCCTCTTTACTGCATCCCTAGTTCCCTCACATTGAAGAATAAGTACAGAGATTGCGTCGCTATGAAATACTAAGGGTTCTATGACTTCTCCTTCTAATTATAGTAACGTTTCAATGGAAACGACAAGATTTTCTTTTGGGAAACGAGTGTCTTCTTTCCGATGCACTATTACTTCTTTACTGCATCCCTCGCTCCCTCGTATTGACGAATTAACACAGATATGGCGTTGCTATGAAATACTGTGCGTTCTATGACTTCTCCTTCTAAATCGAGTAACGTTTCAATGGAAACGTCAGGATTTTCTTTTGGAATACGAGTATCTCCTTTCCGATGCACTATTCCTTCTTTACTGCATCACTCGCTGCCTCACATTTACAAATTAACACAGAAATTGCGTCGCTATGAAATACTATTGGTTCTATGACATCTCCTTCTATCGCTTGTAACGCTTCAGTGGAAGCGACAGGATTTCCTTTTGGGATTCGAGTAACTCCTTTCCTATGCACTATTCCTTTTTTACTGCATCTCTTGCACCTACTGCATCTATCGCTCCCTCACATTGACGAATTAACACAGATATTGCGTCGCTATGAAATACTATGGGTTCTATGACATCTCCTTCTAAATCGAGTATTGTTTCTAGGGAAACGACAGGATTTTCTTTTGGTTTACGGGTATCTCCTTTCCGATGCACTATTCCTTCTTTACTGCATCCCTCGCTCCCTCACATTGCCGAATTAACACAGACATTCCGTGGCTATGAAATACTATGGGTTCAACGACTTCTTCTTCTAAATCGAGTAACGTTTCTATGGAAACGACAGGATATTATTTTGGGATACGAGTATCTTCTTTCCGATGCACCATTCCTTCTTTACTGCATCTCTCGTTCCCTCACATTGACAAATTAACACAGAAATGGCGTTGCTATGAAATACTACGGGTTCTGTGACTTCTCCTTCTAAATCGAGGAACGTTTCTATTTAAATGTCAGGTTTTTCTTTTGGGTTACGAGTACCCCCTTTCCGACGCACTATTCCTTCTTTACTGCATCCCTCGCTCCCTCACATTTACAAATTAACACAGAAATTGCGTCGCTATGAAATACTATTGGTTCTATGACATCTCCTTCTAAACCGAATAACGTTTCTAGGGAATCAACAGGATTTTACTTTGGGATACGAGTATCTCCTTTCCGATGCACTATTCCTTCTTTACTGCATCTCTCACTCCCTCACATTGACGAATTAACACAGAAATTGCGTCGCTATGAAATGCTATGGGTTCTATGACTTCTCATTCCAAATTGAGTAACGTTTCTATGGAAACGACAGGATTTTCTTTTGGGATACGAGTATCTCCTTTCCGATGCACTATTCCTTCTTTACTGCATCCCTCGTTCCCTCACATTGACGAATAAGCACAGAAATGGCGTCGCTGTGAAATACTATGGGTTCTATGACTTCTCCTTCTAAATCGAGTAACGTTTCTATGGAAGCGCCAGGATTTTCTTTTGGGATACGAGTATCTCCCTTCCGATGCACTATTCCTTCTTTACTGCATCCCTCGCTCCCTAACATTGACGAATTAACACAAAAATTGCGTCGCTATGAAATATTATGTGTTCTATGATTTCTCCATCTAAATGGAGTAACATTTCTATGGAATCGGCAGGATTTTCTTTTGGGATATGAGTATCTCCTTTCCGATGCACTATTCCTTCTTTACTGTATCCCTCGCTCCCTCATATTGACAAATTAACACAGAAATTGCGTCGCTATGAAATACTATTGGTTCTATGACTTCTCCTTCTAAATCGAGTAACGTTTCCATTGAAAGGACAGGATTGTCTTTTGGGATACGAGTATCTCCATTCTCATGCACTATTCCTTCTGTCCTGCATCCCTTGCTCCCTGATATTGGCGAATTAGCGCAGAAATTGCGTCGGTATGAAATCGCATGAGTTCTATGACTTCTCCTTCTAAATCGAGTAACGTTTCTATGGAAACGACAGGATTTTCTTTTGGGATACGAGTATCGCATTTCCGATGCACTATTCCTTCTTTACTGCATGCCTCGCTCCCTCACATTGACGAATTAACACAGAATTGGCGTCGCTATGAAATCCTATGTGTTCTATGACTTCTCCTCCTAAATCGAGTAACGCTTCTATGGAAACGGCAGGATTTTCTCTCGGGATACGGTTATCTTGTTTCCGATGCAATATTCGTTCTTTACTGCATCCCTCGCTCCCTCACATTGGCGAATTAACACAGAAATTGCGTCGCTATGAAATACTATAGGTTCTATGACTTCTCCATCTAAATCGAGTAACGTTTCTAGGGAAACGACAGGATTCTCTTTTGGTTTACGGGTATCTCCTTTCCGAAGCACTATTCCTTCTTTACTGCATCTCTCGCTCCCTCACATTGACGAATTAACACAGAAATTGCGTCGCTATGAATTACTGTGGGTTCTATGACTTCTCCTTCTAAATCGAGTAACGTTACTATGGAAACGAGAGGATTTTCTTTTGGTATACGAGTATCTCCAATCCGATGCACTATTCCTTCTTTACTGCATCCCTCGCTCCCTCACTTTGACTAATTAACACAGAAATTGCGTCTCTATGAGATACTACGGGTTCTATTACTTCTCCTTCTAAATCGAGTAACTTTTCTATGGAAGCGACAGTATTTTCTTTTGGGATACGAGTACCTCCTTTCCGATGCACTATTCCTCGCTTACTGCATCCCTCGCTCCCTCACATTGTCGAATAAACACACAAATTGCGTCGCTATGAAAAACTATGTGTTCTATGACTTCTCCTTCTAAATTGAGTAACATTTCTATGGAAACGACAAGATTTTCTTTTGGGATAAATGTATCTCCCTTCCGATGCACTATTCCTTCTTTACTGCATCCCTCGCTCCTTCATATTGACAACTTAACATAGAAATTGCGTCGCTATGAAATACTATTTGTTCTATGACTTCTCCTTCCAAATCGAGTAACGTTTCCATTGAAACGACAGGATTTTCTTTTGGAATACGACTATCTCCATTCCGATGCACTAATCCTTCTTTACTGCCTCCCTTGCTCCTTCACATTGACGAATTAACACAGAAATTGCGTCGCTATGAAATTCTATGGGTTCTATGGCTTCCCCTTCTAAATCAAATAACGTTTCTATGGAAACGGCAGGTATTTCTTTTGGGATGCGTGTATCTCCTTTCCGATGCACTATTCCTTCTTTACTGCATCCCTCGCTCCCTCACATTGCCGAATTAACACAGACATTCCGTGGCTATGAAATACTATGGGTTCAACGACTTCTTCTTCTAAATCGAGTAACGTTTCTATGGAAACGACAGGATATTATTTTGGGATACGAGTATCTCCTTTCCGATGCACCATTCCTTCTTTACTGCATCTCTCGTTCCCTCACATAGACAAAGTAACACAGAAATGGCGTTGCTATGAAATACTATGGGTTCTGTGACTTCTCCTTCTAAATCGAGGAACGTTTCTATTTAAATGTCAGATTTTTCTTGTGGGTTACGAGTACCCCCTTTCCGACGCACTATTCCTTCTTTACTGCATCCCTCGCTCCCTCACATTTACAAATTAACACAGAAATTGCGTCGCTATGAAATACTATTGGTTCTATGACATCTCCTTCTAAACCGAGTAACGTTTCTAGGGAATCAACAGGATTTTACTTTGGGATACGAGTATCTCCTTTCCGATGCACTATTCCTTCTTTACTGCATCTCTCACTCCCTCACATTGACGAATTAACACAGAAATTGCGTCGCTATGAAATGCTATGGGTTCTATGACTTCTCATTCTAAATTGAGTAACGTTTCTATGGAAACGACAGGATTTTCTTTTGGGATACGAGTATCCCCTTTCCGATACACTATTCCTTCTTTACTGCATCCCTCGTTCCCTCACATTGACGAATAAGCACAGAAATGGCGTCGCTGTGAAATACTATGGGTTCTATGACTTCTCCTTCTAAATCGAGTAACGTTTCTATGGAAGCGCCAGGATTTTCTTTTGGGATACGAGTATCTCCCTTCCGATGCACTATTCCTTCTTTACTGCATCGCTCGCTCCCTAAGATTGACGAATTAACACAAAAATTGCGTCGCTATGAAATATTATGTGTTATATGATTTCTCCTTCTAAATTTAGTAACATTTCTATGGAATCGGAAGGATTTTCTTTTGGGATATGAGTATCTCCTTTCCGATGCAATATTCCTTCTTTACTGTATCCCTCGCTCCCTCATATTGACAAATTAACACAGAAATTGCGTCGCTATGAAATACTATTGGTTCTATGACTTCTCCTTCTAAATCGAGTAACGTTTCCATTGAGAGGACAGGATTGTCTTTTGGGATACGAGTATCTCCATTCTGATGCACTATTCCTTCTGTCCTGCATCCCTCGCTCCCTGATATTGGCGAATTAACACAGAAATTGCGTCGCTATGAAATCGCATGAGTTCTATGACTTCTCCTTCTAAATCGAGTAACGTTTCTATGGAAACGACAGGATTTTCTTTTGGGATACGACTAACTCCTTTCCGATGCACTATTCCTTCTTTACTGCATCCCTCGTTCCCTCACATTGACGAATAAGCACAGAAATTGCGTCGCTATGAAATACTATAGGTTCTATGACTTTTTCCAAATCGAATAACGTTTCTATGGAAACGACAGTATTTTCTTTTTGGATAGAAGTATCTCCTTTCTGATGCACTATTGCTTCTTTACTGCATCCCTCGTTCCCTCACATTGACGAATAAGCAAAGAAATTGCGTAGCTATGAAATACTATGGGTTCTATCACTTCTCCTTCTAAATCTAGTATCGTTACTATGGAAACGAGAGGATTTTTTTTTGGTATCCGAGTATCTCCTTTCCGATGCACTATTCCTTCTTTACTGCATCCCTAGTTCCCTCACATTGAAGAATAGGTACAGAGATTGCGTCGCTATGAAATACTAAGGGTTCTATGCCTTCTCCTTCTAATTCTAGTAACGTTTCTATGGAAACGACAAGATTTTCTTTTGGGAAACGAGTATCTTCTTTGCGATGCACTATTACTTCTTTACTGCATCCCTCGCTCCCTCGTATTGATGAATTAACACAGATATGGCGTCGCTATGAAATACTGTGGGTTCTATGACTTCTCCTTCTAAATCGAGTAACGTTTCTATGGAAACGTCAGGATTTTCTTTTGGGTTACGAGTACTTCCTTTCCGATGCACTATTCCTTCTTTACTGCATCACTCGCTGCCTCACATTTACAAATTAACACAAAAATTGCGTCGCTATGAAATACTATTGGTTCTATGACATCTCCTTCTATCGCTTGTAACGTTTCAGTGGATGCGACAGGATTTTCTTTTGGGATTCGAGTAACTCCTTTCCTATGCACTATTCCTTCTTTACTGCATCTCTTGTTCCTACTGCATCTATCGCTCCCTCACATTGACGAATTAACACAGATATTGCGTCGCTATGAAATACTATGGGTTCTATGACTTCTCCTTCTAAATCGAGTAACGTTTCTAGGGAAACGACAGGATTTTCTTTTGGAATAAGAGTATCTCCTTTCCGATGCACTATTTCTTCTTTACTGCATCTCTCGCTCCCTCACATTGACGAATTAACACAGATATTGCGTCGCTATGAATTACTGTGGGTTCTATGGCTTCTCCTTGTAAATCGAGTAACGTTTCTAGGGAAACGACAGGATTTTCTTTTGGAATACGAGTATCTCCTTTCCGATGCACTATTCCTTCTTTATTGCATCCCTTGCTCCTTCACATTGACGAATTAACACAGAAATTGCGTCGTTATGAAATGCTATGGGTTCTATGACTTCTCCTTTTAAATCGAGTAACGTTTCTATGGAAACGACAGGATTTTCTTTTGGGATACGACTATCTCCTTTCCGATGCACTATTGCTTCCTTTCTGCATTCCTCGTTCCCTCACATGGAAGAATAAGAACAGAGATTGCGTCGCTATGAAATACTAAGTGTTCTATGACTTCTCCTTTTAAATCTAGTAACGTTTCTATGGAAACGACTAGATTTTCTTTTGGAATACGAGTATCTCCTTTCCGATGCACTATTCCTTCTTTACTGCATCCCTAGTACCCTCACATTGAGGAATAAGTACCGCGATTGCATCGCTATGAATTACTAAGGGTTCTATGACTTCTCCTTCTAAATCGAGTAACGTTTCTAGGGAGACGACAGGATTTTCTTTTGGTATACGAGTATATCCTTTCCGATGCACTATTCTTTCTTTACTGCATGCCTCGCTCCCTCACATTGACGAATTATCACAGAACTTGTGTCGCTATCAAATACCATGTGTTCCATGACTTCTCCTTCTAAATGGATTAACATTTCTATAAGAAACGACAGGATTTCCATTTGGGATAAGAGTATTTCCTTTCCGATGCACTATTCCTTCTTTACTGTATACCTCGCTCCCTCATATTGACAAATTAACACAGAAATTGCGTCGCTATGAATTACTATTGGTTCTATGACTCCTCCTTCTAAATCGAGTAACGTTTCCATTGAAACGACAGGATTTTCTTTTGGGATACGAGTATCTCCATTCCGATGCACTATTCCTTCTTTACTGCATCCTTTGCTCCCTCATATTGACGAATTAACACAGAAATTGCGTCGCTATGAAATACTAAGGGTTCTATGACTTCGCCTTCTAAATCGAGTAACGTTCCTATGGAAGCGACAAGGTTTTCTTTTGTAATACGAGTATCTCCATTCCGATGCACTATTCCTTCTTTACTGCATCCCTAGTTCCCTCACATTGACGAATTAACACACAAATTGCGTCGCTATGAAATACTATGTGTTCTATGATTTCTCCTTCTAAATGGAGTAACGTTTCTATGGAATCAACAGGATTTTCTTTTGGGATATGAGTATCTCCTTTCCGATGCACTATTCCTTCTTTACTGTATCCCTCGCTCCCTCATATTGACAAATTGACACAGAAATTGCGTCGCTATATAATACTATTGGTTCTATGACTTCTCCTTCTAATTCGAGTAACGTCTCCATTGAAACGACAGGATTTTCTTTTGGGATACGACGATCTCCTTTCCGATGCACTATTCCTTCTTTACTGCAACTTTCGTTCCCTCACATTGACGAATAAGCATAGGAATTGCGTCGCTGTGAAATACAAAGGGTTTTATGACTTCTCCTTCTAAATCGAGTAGCGTTTCAATGGAAACGACAGGTTTTCTTTTCGGATACGAGTATCACCTTTCCGATGCACTATTCCTTCTTTACTGCATCCCTGGCTCCTTCACAGTGACGAATTAACACAGTTATTGCGTCGCTATGAAATACTATGGGGTCTATGAGTTCTCCATCTAAATCGAGTATCGTTTCTATGGAAGCGAAAGGATTTTCTCTTGGTACACGAGTATCGCCTTTCCGATGCACTATTCCTTCTTTATTGCATCCCTCCCTCCCTCACATTGACGAATTAACACAGAATTGGCGTCGCTATGAAATACTATGGGTTCTATGACTTCTCCTTCTAAATCGAGTAAAGTTTCTATGGAACCGACAGGATTTTCTTTTGGGATACGAGTATCGCCTTTCCGATGCACTATTCCTTCTTTACTGCATCCCTCGCTCCCTCACATTGACGAATTAACACAGAATTGGCGTCGCTATGAAATCCTATGTGTTCTATGACTTCTCCTCCTAAATCGAGTAACGCTTCTATGGAAACGGCAGGATTTTCTTTCGGGATACGGCTATCTTCTTTCCGATGCAATATTCGTTCTTTACTGCATCCCTCGCTCCCTCACATTGGCGAATTAAAACAGAAATTGCGTCGCTATGAAATACTATGGGTTCTATGACTTCTCCATCTAAATCGAGTAACGTTTCTAGGAAAACGAGAGGATTTTCTTTTGGTTTACGGGTATCTCCTTTCCGAATCACTATTCCTTCTTTACTGCATCTCTCGCTCCCTCACATTGACGAATTAACACAGAAATTGCGTCGCTATGAATTACTATGGGTTCTATGACTTCTCCATCTAAATCGAGTAACGTTACTATGGAAACGAGAGGATTTTCTTTTGGTATAGGAGTATCTCCAATCCGATGCACTACTCCATCTTTACTGCATCCCTCGCTCCCTCACTTTGACTAATTAAGACAGAAGTTGCGTCTCTATGAAATACTACGGGTTCTATTACTTCTCCTTCTAAATCGAGTAACTTTTCTATGGAAGCGACAGTATTTTCTTTTGGGATACGAGTATCTCCTTTCCGATGCACTATTCCTTCTTTACTGCATCCCTCGCTCCCTCACTTTGACGAATTAACACACAAATTGCGTCGCTATGAATTACTATGTGTTCTATGACTTCTCCTTCTAAATGGAGTAACATTTCTACGGAAACGACAGGATTTTCTTTTGGGATAAAAGTATCTCCTTTCCGATGCACTATTCCTTCTTTACTGTGTCCCTCGCTCCATCATATTGACAAAATTAACACAGAAATTGCGTCGCTATGAAATACTATTGGTTCCATCACTTCTCCTTCTAAATCGAGTAACGTTTCCATTGAAACGACAGGATTTTCTTTTGGGATACGAGTATCTCCTTTCCGATGCACTATTCCTTATTTAATGCATCCCTCGCTCCCTCACATCGACGAATTAACAATGACATTGCGTCGCTATGAAATAGTATGGGTTCTATGACTTTTTCTAATTCAAATGACGTTTCTATGGAAACGACAGTAATTTCTTTTTGGATACGATTATCTCCTTTCTGATGCACTATTCCTTCTTTACTGCATCCCTCGTTCCCTCACATTGACGAATAAGCATAGAAATAGCGTCGCTATGAAATACTATGGATTCTATGAATTCTCCTTCTAAATGGAGTATCGTTTCTATGGAGACGACAGGATTTTCTTTTGGGATAAAAGTATCTCCTTTCCGATGCACTATTCCTTCTTTACTGTGTCCCTCGCTCCATCATATTGACAAATTAACACAGAAATGGCGTTGCTATGAAATATTATGAGTTCTATGATTTCTCCTTCTAAATGGAGTAACATTTCTATGGAATCGGCAGGATTTTCTTTTGGGATATGAGTATCTCCTTTCCGATGCACTATTCCATCTTTACTTCTTCCCTGCCTCCCTCACACTGACGAATTAACAATGACATTGCGTCGCTATGAAATAGTATGGGTTCTATGACTTTTTCTAAATCGAATGACGTTTCTATGGAAACGACACTAATTTCTTTTTGGATACGATTATCTCCTTTCCGATGCACTATTCCTTCTTTACTGCATCCCTCGTTCCCTCACATTGACGAATAAGCACAGACATTGCGTCGCTATGAAATACTATTGGTTCTATGACTTCTCCTTCTAAATCGAGTAACGTTTCCATTGAAAGGACCGGATTGTCTTTTGGGATACGAGTATCTCCATTCTGATGCACTATTCCTTCTGTCCTGCATCCCTCGCTCCCTGATATTATCGATATAACACAGAAATTGCGTCGCTATGAAATCGCATGAGTTCTATGACTTCTCCTTCTAAATCGAGTAACGTTTCTATGGAAACGACAGGATTTTCTTTTGGGATACGACTAACTCCTTTCCGATGCACTATTCCTTCTTTACTGCATCCCTCGTTCCCTCACATTGACGAATAAGCACAGACATTGCGTCGCTATGAAATACTATAGGTTCTATGACTTTTTCCAAATCGAATAACGTTTCTATGGAAACGACAGTATTTTCTTTTTGGATAGGAGTATCTCCTTTCTGATGCACTATTCCTTCTTTTCTGCATCCCTCGTTCCCTCACATTGACGAATAAGCAAAGAAATTGCGTAGCTATGAAATACTATGGGTTCTATCACTTCTCCTTCTAAATCTAGTAACGTTTCTATGGAAACGACAAGATTTTCTTTGGAATACGAGTATCTCCTATCCGATGCACTATTCCTTCTTTACTGCATCCCTCGTTCACTCACATTGACGAATAAGTACAGAGATTGCGTCGCTATGAAGTACTAAGGGTTCTATGACTTCTCCTTCTAAATCTAGTAACGTTTCTATGGAAACGACAAGATTTTCTTCTGGAAAACGAGTATCTCATTTCCGATGCACTATTCCTTCTATACTGCATCCCTAGTTCCCTCTCATTGAGGAATATGTACAGAGATTGCGTCGCTATGAAATACTAAGGGTTCTATGACTTCTCCTTCTAAATCTAGTAACGTTTCTATGGAAACGATAAGATTTTCTTTGGAATACGAGCATCTCCTATCCGATGCACTATTACTTCTTTACTGCATCCCTCGCTCCCTCACAATGACGAATTAACACAGAATTGGTGTTGCTATGAAATACTATGGGTTCTATGACTTCTCCTTCTAAATCGAGGAACGTTTCTATTTGAACGTCAGGATTTTCTTTTGGGTTACGGGTACCTCCTTTCCGATGCACTATTCCATCTTTACTGCATCCCTCGCCCCTCACATTTACAAATTCACACAGAAATAGCGTCGCTATGAAATACTATTGGTTCTATGACATCTCCTTCTAAACCGAGTAACGTTTCTAGGGAAACGACAGGATTTTCTTTTGGGATACGAGTATCTCCTTTCCGATGCACTATTCCTTCTTTACTGCATCTCTCGCTCCCTCACATTGACGAATTAACACAGATATTGCGTCGCTATCAAATACTATGGGTTCTATGACATCTCCCTGTAATTCGAGTAACGTTTCTATGGAAGAGACAGGATTTTCTTTTGGGATACGAGTATCTCCTTTCCGATGCACTATTCCTTCCTTACTGCATCCCTCGCTTCCTCACATTGACGATTTAACACAGAATTTGTGTCGCTATGAATTACTATGGGTTCTATGACTTCTCCTTCTAAATCGAGTAACGCTTCTATGGAAACGAGAGGATTTTCTTTTGGTATACGAGTATCTCCTCTTCGATGCAGCATTCCTTCTTTACTGCATCCCTAGTTCCCTCACATTGAAGAATAAGTACAGATTGCGTCGCTATGAAATACTAAGGTTTCTATGACTTCTCCTTCTAAATCTAGTAACGTATCTATGGAAACGAAAAGATTTTCTTTTGGGATACAAGTATCTCCTTTATGATGCACTATTATTTCTTTACTGCATCCCTCGCTCCCTCGTATTGACGAATTAACACAGAAGTGGCATTGCTATGAAATACTATGGGTTCTATGACTTCTCCTTCTAAATCGAGTAACGTTTCTATGGAAACGACTGGATTTTCTTTTGGGATACGAGTATCTCCTTTCCGGTGTACTATTCCTTCTTTACTGCATCCCTTGCTCCCTCACATTGACAAATTAACACAGAAGTTGCGTCGCTATGAAATACTAATGGTTCTATGACATCGGCGTCCAAATCGAGTAACGTTTCTATGGAAGCGACAGGATTTTCTCATTGGGATACGAGTATCTCCTTTCCGATGCACTATTCCGTCTGTACTGCATCCCTCGCTCCCTCACATTGTCGAATTAACACAGAAATTGCGTCGATATGAAATCGCATGAGTTCTATGACTTCTCCTTCTAAATCGAGAAACGTATCTATGGAAACGTCTGGATTTTCTTTTGTGTTACGAGTACCCCCTTTCCGATGCACTAATCCTTCTTTACTGCATCCCTCGCTCTCTCATATTTACAAATTAACACAGAAATTGCGTCGCTATGAAGTACTATTTGTTCTATGACTTCTCCTTCCAAATCAAGAAACGTTTCAAGGGAAACGAAAGGATTTTCTCTTGGTATACGAGTATGTCCTCTCCGATGTACTATTCCTTCATTACTGCACCCCTCGCTCTCTCACATTGACGAATTAACACAGAAATTGCGTCGTTATGAAACACTATGTGTTCTATGACTTCTCCTTCTAAATCGAGTAACGTTTCTAAGGAACCGACAGGATTTTCTTTTGATATACGAGTATCTCCTTTCCGATGCACTTTTCCTTATTTACTGCATCCCTCGCTCCCTCACATTGACGAATTGTCACAGAAGATGCGTCGCTATGAAATACTATGTGTTCTATGACTTCTCCTTCTAAGTCGAGTAACGTTTCTATGGAAACATCAGGATCTAATTTTTCGATACTAGTCTCCTTTCCGATGCACTATTCCTTCTTTACTGCATCCCTCGCTCCCTCACATTGATGAGTTAACACAGAAATTGCGTCGCTATCATATACTATTGGTTCTATGACATCTCTTTCTAAATCGAGTAACGTTTCTATGGAAGCGTTAGGATTTTCTTTTGGGATACGAGTAACTCCTATCCAATGCACTATTCCTTCTTTACTGCATCCCTCGCTCCCTCACTTTGACTAATTAACACAGAAATTGCGTCGCTATGAAATACTATGAGTTCTATGACTTCTCCTTCTAAATCGAGTAACGTTTCTACAGAAACGACAGGATTTTATTTTGCAATACGATTATGTCCTCTCCGATGCACTATTCCTTCATTACTGTATCCCTCGCTCCCTCACATTGACGAATTAACACAGATATTCCGTCGCTATCAAATACTATGGGTTCTATGACATCTCCCTCCAAATCGAGTAACTATTCTATGGAAGCGACAGGATTTTCTTTTGGGATTCGAGTATCTCCTTTCCGATGCACTATTCCTTCTTTCTGCATCCCTCCCTCCCTCACATTGACGAATTAACACAGAAATTGCGTCGCTATGTATTACTATGGGTTCTATGACTTCTCCTTCTAAATCGAGTAACGTTTCTATGGAAACGAGATGGTTTTCTTTTGGTATACGAGTATCTCCTTTCTGATGCACTATTCCTTATTTATGCATCCCTAGTTCCCTCACATTGAAGAATAAGTACAGAGATTGCGTCGCTATGAAATACTAAGGGTTCTATGACTCCTCCTTCCAAATCTAGTAACGTTTCTATGGAATCGACAAGATTTTTTTTTTGGGAAACGAGTATGTCCTCTCCGATGCACTATTCCTTCATTACTGCATCCCTCGCTCCCTCACATTGACGAATTAACATAGATATTGCGTCGCTATCAAATTCTATGGGTTCCATGACATCTCATTCTAAATCGAGAAAATTTCTATGGAATCGACAGGATTTTCTTTTGGGATATGAGTATCTCCTTTCCGATGCACTATTCTTTATTTTCTGCATCAATCGCTCCCCCACATTGACGAATTAACACAGAAATAGCGTCGCTATGAATTACTATGGTTTCTATGACTTCTCCTTCTAAATCGAGTAACGTTTCTGTGGAAACGAGAGGATTTTCTTTTGGTATACGAGTATCTCCATTCCGAAGCACAATTTTTTCCTTACTGCATTTCTCTCTTCCTCACATTGACGATTTAACACAGAAATTTTGTCGCTATGAATTACTATGGGTTCTATGACGTCTCCTTCTAAATCGAGTAACGTTTCTATGGAAACGAGAGGATTTTGTTTTGGTATACGAGTATCTCTTCTCCGATGCACTATTCCTTCTTTACTACATTCCTGGTTCCCTCACACTGAAGAATAAGTACAGAGATTGCGTCGCTATGAAATACAATGGGTTCTATGACTTCTCCTTCTAAATGGAGTAACGTTTCTAGGGAAATGGCAGGATTTTCTTTTGGTATACGAGTATCTCCTTTCCGAAGCACTATTCCTTCTTTACTGCATCTCTCGCTCCCCCAAATTGACGAATTAACACAGAAATTGAGTCGCTATGAATTACTATGTGTTCTGTGTCTTCTCCTTCTAAATCGAGTAACGTTTCTACGGAAACGAGAGGATTTTCTTGTGGCATACGAGTATTTCCTTTCCGATGCACTATTCCTTCTTTACTGCATCCCTCGCTCCCTCACATTGACGAATTAACACAGAAATTGCGTCGCTATGAAAATCTATGTGTTCTATGACTTCTCCTTCGAAACCAAGTAACATTTCTATGGAAACGACAGGATTTTCTTTTGGGATAAGAGTATCTCCTTTCCGATGCACTATTCCTTCTTTACTGCATTCCTCGCTCCCTCATGTTGACAAATTAACATTGAAATTGCGTCGCTATGAAATACAATTGGTTCTATGACTTCTCCTTCTAAATCGAGTAACTTTTCCATTGAAACGACAGGATTTTCATTTGGGATACGAGTATCTCCATTCCGATGCACTATTCCTTCTATACTGCATCCCTTGCTCCTTCACATTGACGAATAAACACAGAAATTGCGTCGCTATGAAATGCTATGGGTTCTATGGCTTTTCCTTCGAAATCAAATAACGTTTCTATGGAAACGACAGGTATTTCTTTTGGGATGCGTGTATCTCCTTTCCGATGCACTATTCTTTCATTACTGCATCCCTCGCTCCCTCACATTGACGAATTAACACAGATATTGCGTCGCCAACAAATCTTATGGATTCTAAGACATCTGCCTCTAAATCGAGTAACGTTTCTATGGAAGCGACAGGATTTTCATTTGGGATACGAGTATCTCCTTTCCGATGCACTATTCCTTCCTTTCTGCATCCCTCGGTCCCTCACATTGACGAATTAACACAGAAATTGCGTCGCTATGAATTACTATGGGTTCTATGACTTCTCCTTCTAAATCGAGTATCGCTTCTATCTAAACGAGAGTATTTTCTTTTGGTATACGAGTATCTCCTTTCCGATGCACTATTCCTTCCTTACTGCATTCCTTGCTCCCTCACATAGACAATTTAACACAGAAATTGTGTCGCTATGAATTACTATAGGTTCTATGACGTCTCCTTCTAAATCGAGTAACGTTTCTATGGAAACGAGAGGATTATCTTGTTGTATACGAGTATCTCCTTTCCGAAGCACAATTTTTTCCTTACTGCATTTCTCTCTTCCTCACATTGACGATTTAACACAGAAATTTAGTCGCTATGAATTACAATGGGATCTATGACGTCTCCTTCTAAATTGAGTAACGTTTCTATGGAAACGAGAGGATTTTGTTTTGGTATACGAGTATCTCTTTTCCGATGCACTATTCCTTCTTTACTGCATTCCTGGTTCCCTCACACTGAAGAATAAGTACAGAGATTGCGTCGCTATGAAATACAATGGGTTCTATGACTTCTCCTTCTAAATCGAGTAACGTTTCTAGGGAATCGACAGGATTTTCGTAGGGAATACGAGTATCTCCTTTCCGATGCACTATTCCTTCTTTACTGCATCCCTCGCTCCCTCACATTGACGAATTAACACACAAATTGTGTCGCTATGAAAAACTATGTCTTCTATGACTTCTCCTTCGAAACCAAGTAACATTTCTATGGAAACGACAGGATTTTCTTTTGGGATAAGAGTATCTCCTTTCCGATGCACTATTCCTTCTTTACTGCATTCCTCGCTCCCTCATGTTGACAAATTAACATTGAAATTGCGTCGCTATGAATTACTATTGGTTCTATGACTTCCCCTTCTAAATCGAGTAACTTTTCCATTGAAACGACAGGATTTTCTTTTGGGATACGAGTATCTCCATTCCGATGCACTATTCCTTCTATACTGCATCCCTTGCTCCTTCACATTGACGAATTAACACATAAATTGCGTCGATATGAAATGCTATGGGTTCTATGGCTTCTCCTTCTAAATCAAATAACGTTTCTATGGAAACGACAGGTATTTCTTTTGGTATGCGTGTATCTCCTTTCCGATGCACTATTCCTTCTTTACTGTATCCCTCGCTCCCTCACATTGTCGAATTAACACAGACATTGCGTGGCAACGAAATACTATGGGTTCTATGACGTCTCCTTCTAAATTGAGTAACGTTTCTATGGAAACGAGAGGATTTTGTTTTGGTATACGAGTATCTCTTTTCCGATGCACTATTCCTTCTTTACTGCATTCCTGGTTCCCTCACACTGAAGAATAAGTACAGAGATTGCGTCGCTATGAAATACTAAGGGTTCTATGACTTCTCCTTCTACATCTAGTAACGTTTCTATGGAAACGTCAGGATTTTCTTTTGGGTTACGAGTACCTCCTTTCCGATGCACTATTCCTTCTTTACTGCATCACTCGCTCCGTCACATTTACAAATTAACACAGAAATTGCGTCGCTATGAAATACTATTGGGTCTATGACATCTCTTTCTAAATCTTGTAACGTTTCTATGGAAGCGACAGGATTTTCTTTTGGGATTCGAGTATTTAATTTCCTATGCACTATTCCTTCTTTACTGCATCACTCGCTCCCTCACATTGACGAATTAATACAGATAATGCATCGCTATAAATTACTATGGGTTCTATGACTTTTCCTTCTAAATCGAGTAACATTTCTATGGAAACGAGAGGATTTTCTTTTGGTATACGAGTATCTCCTTTCCGATGCAGTATTCCTTCCTCACTGCATTTCTCGCTTACACAGATTGACGATTTAACACAGAAATTGTGTCGCTATAAATTTCTATGGGTTCTATGACGTCTCCTTCTAAATTGAGTAACGTTTCTATGGAAACGAGAGGATTTTCTTTTGGTATACGAGTATCTCCTTTCCGATGCACTATTCCTTCTTTACTGCATCCCTAGATCCCTCACATTGAAGAATAAGTACAGATATTGTGCCGCTATGAAATACTAAGGGTTCAATGACTTCTCCTTCTAAATCTAGTAACGTTTCTATGGATACGACAAGATTTTCTTTTGGGAAACGAGTATCTCCGATCCGATGCACTATTACTTCTTTACTGCATCCCTCGCTCCCACGTGTTGACAAATTGACACAGAAATGCCGTTGCTATGAAATACTGTTGGTTCTATGACTTCTCCTTCTAAATCAAGTAACATTTCTATGGAAACGACAGGATTATCTTTTGGGATAAAAGTATCTCCTTTCCGATTCACTATTCCTTGTTTACTGCATCCCTCGCTCCCTCATATTGACAAATTAACATAGGAATTGCGTCGCTATGAAATACTATTGGTCCTATGACTTCTCCTTCTAAATCGAGGAACGATTCCATTGAAACGACAGGATTTTCTTTTGGGATACAAGTATGTCCTTTCCGATGCAATATTCGTTCTTTTCTGCATCCCTTGCTCCTTCACATTGACGAATTAACACAGAAATTGCGTCGCTATGATATGCTATGGGATCTATGGCTTCTCCTTCTAAATCAAATAACGTTTCTATGGAAACGACAGGTATTTCTTTTGAGATGCGTGTATCTCCTTTCCGACGCACTATTCTTTCTTTACCGCATCCCTCGCTCCCTCACGTTGACGAATTAACACAGACATTGCGTGGCTATGAAATACTATGGGTTCTATGACTTCTCCTTCTAAATCATGTAACGTTTCTATTGAAACGGGAGGATATTATTTTGGGCTACGAGTATCTCCTTTCCGATGCACCATTCGTTCTTTACTGCATCTCTCGTTCCCTGACCTTCACAAATTAACACAGAAATTGCGTCGCTATGAAATACTATGAGTTCTATGACTTCTCCTGCTAAATCGAGTAACGTTTCTATTGAAACGACAGGATTTTCTTTTGGGATACGAGTATCTCCTTTCCGATGCACTATTCCCTCTTTACTGCATCTCTCGCTCCCTCACATTGACGAATTAACACAGATAATGCGTCGCTATCAAATACGATGGGTTCGATGACATCTCCCTCTAATTCGAGTAACGTTTCTATGGAAGAGACAGGATTATTTTTTTGGGATACGAGTATCTCCTTTCCAAAGCAATATTCCTTCCTTACTGAATCCATCGCTTCCTCACATTGACGAATTAACACCTAAATTGTGTCGCTACGAAAAACTATGTTTTCTATGATTTCTCCTTCTCCTTCTAAATCGCGAAACATTTCTACGGAAACGACAAGATTTTCTTTGGGGATAAGTGTATCTCCTTTCCGATGCACTATTCCTTCTTTACTGCATCCCTCGCTGCATCATATTGACAAATTAACATAGAAATTGCGTCGCTATGAAATACTATTGGTTCTATGACTTCTCCTTTTAAATCGAGTAACGTTTCTATTTAAACGTCAGGATTTTCTTTCTGGATACGAGTATCTCCTTTCCGATGCCCTATTCCCTCTTTACTGCATCTCTCGCTCCCCACATTGACGAATTAACACAGATAATGCGTCGCTATCAAATACTATGGGTTCTATGACATCTCCCTCTAATTCGAGTAACGTTTCTATGGAAGAGACAGGATTATTTTTTTGGGATACGAGTATCTCCTTTCCGAAGCACTATTCCTTCCTTACTGAATCCCTCGCTTCCTCACATTGACGATTTAACACAGAATTTGTGTCGCTATGAATTACTATGGGTTCTATGACTTCTCCTTCTAAATCGAGTAACGTTTCTACGGAGACGAGAGGATTTTCTTATGGTATACGAGTATCTCCTTTCCGATGCACCATTCCTTCTTTACTGCATCTCTCGTTCCCTCACATTGACAAATTAACACAGAAATTGCGTCGCTATGAGATACTATGTGTTCTATGACTTCTCCTTGTAAATCGAGTAACTTCTCTATGGAAGCGACAGGATTTTCTTTTAGGGAAACGAGTATCTCTTTTCCGATGCACTATTCCTTCTTTACTGCATTCCTGGTTCCCTCACACTGAAGAATAAGTACAGAGATTGCGTCGCTATGAAATACAATGGGTTCTATGACTTCTCCTTCTAAATCGAGTAACGTTTCTTGGGAATCGACAGGATTTTCTTTTGGAATACGAGTACGTCCTCTCCGATGCAGTATTCCTTCATTACTGCATCCCTCGCTCCCTCTCATTGACGAATTAACACAGATATTGCATCGCTATCAAATCCTATGGGTTCTATGACATCTGCCTCTAAATCGAGTAATGTTTCTATGGAGGCGACAGGATTTTCTTTTGGGATACGAGTATCTCCTTTCCGATGCACTATTCCTTCTTTACTGCATCCCTCGCTCCCTCACATTGACGAATTAACACACAAATTGTGTCGCTATGAAAAACTATGTGTTCTATGACTTCTCCTTCGAAACCAAGTAACATTTTTATGGAAACGACAGGATTTTCTTTTGGGATAAGAGTATCTCCTTTCCGATGCACTATTCCTTCTATACTGCATCCCTTGCTCCTTCACATTGACGAATTAACACAGAAATTGCGTCGCTATGAAATGCTATGGGTTCCATGGCTTCTCCTTCTAAATGAAATAACGTTTCTATGGAATCGACAGGTATTTATTTTGGTATGCGTGATCTCCTTTCCGATGCACTATTCCTTCTTTACTGTATCCCTCGCTCCCTCACATTGTCGAATTAACACAGAAATTGTGTCGATATGAATTACTATGTGTTCTATGTCTTCTCCTTAGAAATCGATTAACGTTTCTAGGGAAACGACAGGATTTTCTTTTGGTATACGAGTATCTCCTTTCCGAAGCACTATTCCTTCTTTACTGCATATCTCGCTCCCCCAAATTGAGGAATTGACACAGAAATTGCGTCGCTATGAATTACTATGTGTTCTATGTCTCCTCCTTCTAAATCGAGTAACGTTTCTAGGGAAACGACAGGATTTTCTTTTGGAATACGAGTACGTCCTCTCCGATGCACTATTCCTTCATTACTGCATCCCTCGCTCCCTCACATTGACGAAATAACACAGATATTGCATCGCTATCAAATCCTATGGGTTCTATGACATCTGCCTCTAAATCGAGTAACGTTTCTATGGAGGCGACAGGATTTTCTTTTGGGATACGAGTATCTCCTTTCCGATGCACTATTCCTTCTTTTCTGCATCCCTCGGTCCCTCACATTGACGAATTAACACCGAAATTGCGTCGCTATGAATTACTATGGGTTCTATGACTTCTCCTTCTAAATCGAGTATCGTTTCTATCTAAACGAGAGGATTTTCTTTTGGTATACGAGTATCTCCTTTCCGATGCACTATTCCTTCCTTACTGCATTCCTTGCTTCCTCACATAGACAATTTAACACAGAAATTGTGTCGCTATGAAGTACTATAGGTTCTATGACGTCTCCTTCTAAATCGAGTAAGGTTTCTATGGAAACTAGAGGATTTTCTTTTGCTATACGAGTATCTCCTTTCCTATGCACTATTGCTTCTTTACTGAATACCTCACTCCCTCACATTGACGAATTAATACAGATAATGCGTCGCTATAAATTACTATGTGTTCTATAACTTTTCCTTCTAAATCGAGTAACGTTTCTATGGAAACGAGAGGATTTTCTTTTCGTATACGAGTATCTCCTTTCCGATGCAGTATTCCTTCCTCACTGCATTTCTCGCTTCCTCACATTGACGATTTAACACAGAAATTGTGTGGCTATAAATTTCTATGGCTTCTATGACGTCTCCTTCTAAATCGAGTAACGTTTCTATGGAAACGAGAGGATTTTCTTTTCGTATACGAGTATCTCCTTTCCGATGCAGTATTCCTTCCTCACTGCATTTCTCGCTTCCTCACATTGACGATTTAACACAGAAATTGTGTGGCTATAAATTTCTATGGCTTCTATGACGTCTCCTTCTAAATCGAGTAACGTTTCTATGGAAACGAGAGGATTTTCTTTTGGTATACGAGTATCTCCTTTCCGATGCACTATTCCTTCTTTACTGCATCCCTAGATCCCTCACATTGAAGAATAAGTACAGAGATTGCGCCGCTATGAAATACTAAGGGTTCTATGACTTCTCCTTCTAAATCTAGTAACGTTTCTATGGATACGACAAGATTTTCTTTTGGGAAACGAGTATCTCCGATCCGATGCACTATTACTTCTTTTCTGCATCCCTCGCTCCCACGTATTGACGAATTGACACAGAAATGCCGTTGCTATGAAATACTGTGGTTCTATGACTTCTCCTTATAAATCAAGTAACATTTCTATGGAAACGACAGGATTTTCTTTTGGGATAAAAGTATCTCCTTTCCGATTCACTATTCCTTGTTTACTGCATCCCTCGCTCCCTCATATTGACGAATTAACATAGGAATTGCGTCGCTATGAAATACTATTGGTCCTATGACTTCTCCTTCGAAATCGAGTAACGATTCCATTGAAACGACAGGATTTTCTTTTGGGATACAAGTATGTCCTTTCCGATGCAATATTCGTTCTTTTCTGCATCCCTTACTCCTTCACATTGACGAATTAACACAGAAATTGCGTCGCTATGATATGCTATGGGATCTATGGCTTCTCCTTCTAAATCAAATAACGTTTCTATGGAAACGACAGGTATTTCTTTTGAGATGCGTGTATCTCCTTTCCGATGCACTATTCTTTCTTTACCGCATCCCTCGCACCCTCACATTGACGAATTAACACATGCATTGCGTGGCTATGAAATTCTATGGGTTCTATGACTTCTCCTTCTAAATCAAGCAACGTTTCTATTGAAACGGCAGGATATTATTTTGGGCTACGAGTATCTCCTTTCCGATGCACCATTCGTTCTTTACTGCATCTCTCGTTCCCTGACCTTGACAAATTAACACAGAAAGTGCGTCGCTATGAAATACTATGAGTTCTATGACTTCTCCTGCTAAATCGAGTAACGTTTCTATTGAAACGACAGGATTTTCTTTTGGAATACGAGTATGTCCTCCCCGATGCACTATTCCTTCATTACTGCATCCCTTGCTCCCTCACATTGACGAATTAACGCAGATATTGCATCGCTATCAAATCCTATGGGTTCTATGACATCTGCCTCTAAATCGAGTAACGTTTCTATGGGAGCGACAGGATTTTCTTTTGGGATACGAGTATCTCCTTTCCGATGCACTATTCCTTCATTTCTGCATCCCTCGCTGCGTCACTTTGACGAATTAACACAGAAATTGCATCGCTATGAAATACTATTGGTTCTATGACATCTCCTTCTAACTCTTGTAACGTTTCTATATAAGCGACAGGATTTTCTTTTGGGATTCGAGTATCTCCTTTCCTATGCACTATTCCTTCTTAACTGCATCCCTCGCTTCCTCACATTGACGATTTAACACAGAATTTGTGTCGCTATGAATTACTATGGGTACTATGACTTCTCCTTCTAAATCGAGTAACGTTTCTATGGAGACGAGAGCATTTTCTTATGGTATTCGAGTATCTCCTTTCCGATGCACCATTCCTTCTTTACTGCATCTCTCGTTCCCTCACATTGACAAATTAACACAGAAATGGCGTCGCTATGAGATACTATGTGTTCTATGACTTCTCCTTCTAAATCGAGTAACTTCTCTATGGAAGCGACAGGATTTTCTTTTGGGAAACGAGTATCTCCTTTCCGATGCACTATTCCTTCTTTTCTGCATTCCTCGCTCCCTCACATTGACGAATTAACACAGAAATTGCGTCGCTATGAATTACTATGTGTTCTATGACTACTCCTTCTAAATCGAGTAACGTTTCTATGGAAGCGAGAGGATTTTCTTTTGGTACACGAGTATCTCCTTTCCGATGCACTATTTCTTCCTTACTGCATTCCTCGCTTCCTCACATACACGATTTAACACAGATATTGTGTCGCTATGAATTACTATGGGTTCAATGACGTCTCCTTCTAAATCGAGTAACGTTTCTATGGAAACGAGAGGGTTTTCTTTTGGTATACGAGTATCTCCTTTCCGATGCACTTTTCCTTCTTTACTGCATCCCTAGTTCCCTCACATTGAAGAATAAGTACAGAGATTGCGTCGCTATGAAATACTAAGGGTTCTATGACTTCTCCTTCTAAATCTAGGAACGTTTCTATGGAAACGACAAGATTTTCTTTTGGGAAACGAGTATCTTCTTTCCGATGCACTATTGCTTCTTTACTGCATCCCTCGCTCCCTCGTATTGACGAATTAACACAGAAATGGCGTTGCTATGAAATAATGTGGGTTCTATGACTTCTCCTTCTAAATCGAGTAACGTTTCTATGGAAACGTCAGGATTTTCTTTTGGGTTACGAGTACTTCCTTTCCGATGCACAATTCCATCTTTACTGCATCACTCGCTGCCTCTCATTTACAAATTTACACAGAAATGGCGTCGCTATGATATACTATTGGTTCTATGACATCTCCTTCTAACTATTGTAACGTTTCTATGGAAGCGACAGGATTTTCTTTTGGGATTCGAGTATCTCCTTTCCTATGCACTATTCCTTCTTTTCTGCATCTCTCGCTCCCTCACATTGACGTATTAACACAGAAATTGCGTCGCTAAGAAATACTATGGGTTCTATGACTTCTCCTTCTAAATCGAGTAACGTTTCTAGGGAAACGACAGGATTTTCTTTTGGTATACCAGTATCTCCTTTCCGATGCACTATTTCTTCTTTACTGCATCTCTCGCTCCCTCACATTGACGAATTAACACAGAAATTGCGTCGTTAGAATTACTATGGGTTCTATGACTTCTCCTTCTAAATCGAGTAACGTTTCTATGGAAACGAGAAGATTTTCTTTTGGTATACGAGTATCATCTTTCCGATGCACTATTCTTTCTTTACTGCATCAGTCGCTCCCTCACTTTGACTAATTAACACAGAAATTGCGTCGCTATGAAATACTATGGGTTCTATGACATCTCCCTCTAATTCGAGTAACGTTTCTATGGAAGAGACAGGATTATTTTTTTGGGATACGAGTATCTCCTTTCCGAAGCACTATTCCTTCCTTACTGCATCCCTCGCTTCCTCACATTGACGATTTAACGCAGATTTTGTGTCGCTATGAATTACTATGGGTTCTATGACTTCTCCTTCTAAAGCGAGTAACGTTTCTATGGAAACGACGGGATTTTCTTATGGTATACGAGTATCCCCTTTCCGATGCACTATTCCTTCATTACTGCATCCCTAGTTCCCTCACATTGAAGAATGAGTACAGAGATTGCGTTGCTATGAAATACTAAGGGTTCTATGACTTCTCCTTCTAAAGCTAGTAACGTTTCTATGGAAACGACAAGATTTTCTTTTGGGTTACGAGTATCTCCTTTCCGATGCACTATTCCTTCTTTACTGCATCTCTCGCTCCCTCACATTGACGATTTAACATAGAAATTGCGTCGCTATGAATTACTATGTGTTCTATGACTTCTCCTTCTAAATCGAGTAACGTTTCTAGGGAAACGACAGGAATTTCTTTTGGTATACGAGTATCTCCGTTCCGATGCACTATTCTTTCTTTACTGCATCTCTCGCTCCCTCACATTGACGAATTATCACAGAAGTTGCGTCGCTATCAAATACCATGTTTGTATGACTTCTCCTTCAAAATCGATAAACATTTCTATGGAAACGACAGGATTTTCTTTTGGGATGAGAGTATCCCCTTTCCGATGCACTATTCCTTCTTTGCTGTATCCCACGCTCCCTCACATTGACGAATTAACACAGAATTTGCGTCGCTTTGAAATACTATGGGTTCTATGACTTCTCCTTCTAAATCGAGTAACGTATCTAGGGAAACGACAGGATTTTCTTATTGGATTCGAACATCTCCTTTCCTATGCACTATTCCTTCTTTACTGCATCCCTCGCTCCCTCACATTGACGTATTAACACAGAAATTACGTCGCTATGAATTACTATGGTTTCTATGACTTTTCCTTCTAAATCGAGAAACGTTTCTATGGAAACGATAAGATTTTCTTTTGGTATACGAGTATCTCCTTTCAGATGCATTATTCCTTCCTTACTGCGTTTCTTGCTTCCTCACATTAACGATTTAACACAGAAATTGTGTCGCTATGCATTACTATGGGTTCTATGACGTCTCCTTCTAAATCGAGTAACGTTTCTATGGAAACGAGAGGATTTTCTATTGGTATACGAGTATCTCATTTCCGATGCACTATTCCTTCTTTACTGCATCCCTAGTTCCCTCACATTGAAGAATAAGTACAAAGATTTGGTCGCTATGAAATACTAAGGGTTAATGACTCCTCCTTCTAAATCTAGTAAAGTTTCTATGGAAGCGACAGGATTTTCTTTTGGGATTCGAGTATCTCCTTTCCGATGCACTATTCTTTCTTTACTGCATCTCTCGCTTCCTCACATTGACGAATTAACTGAGAAATTGCGTCGCTATGAATTACTATGGGTTCTATGACTTCTTTTTCTAAATCGAGTAACGTTTCTATGGAAACGAAAGGATTTTCTTTTGGTATACGAGTATCTACTTTCCGATGCACTATTCCTTCATTACTGCATCCCTCGCTCCCTCACTTTGACTAATTAACACAGATATTGCGTCGCTATGAGATACTATGGGTTCTATGACTTCTCCTTATAAATCGAGTAATGTTTCTATGGAAGCGACAGGATTTTTTTCTGGGATACGAGTATCTCCTTTCCGATGCACTATTCCTTCTTTACTGCATCCCTCGCTTCCTCACATTGACGATTTAACACAGAATTAGTGTCGCTATGAATTACTATGGGTTCTATGACGTCTCCTTCTGAACCGAGTAACGTTACTATGGAAACGGGAGGATTTTCTTATGGTATACGAGTATGTCCTTTCCGATGCACTATTCCTTCTTTACTGCATCCCTAGTTCCTTCACATTGAAGAATAAGTACAGAGATTGCGTCGCTATGAAATACTAAGGATTCTATGACTTCTCCTTCTAAATCTAGTAACGTTTCTATGGAAACGACAAGATTTTCTTTAGAGATACGAGTATTTCCTTTCCGATGCACTATTACTTCTTTACTGCATCTCTCGCTCCCTCGTATTGACGAATTAACACAGAAATGGCGTTGCTATGAAATACTATGGGTTCTATGACTTCTCCTTCTAGATCGAGTTAAATTTCAATGGAAACGTCAGGAATTTCTTTTGGGATACGTAGTATCTCCTTTCCGATGCAGTATTCCTTCTTTTCTGCATCTCTCGCTCCCTCACATTAACGAATTAACAGAGAATTTGCGTCGCTATGAATTACTATAGGTTCTATGACTTCTCCTTCTAAATCGAGTAACGTTTCTATGAAAACGTCAGGATTTTCTTTTGGGTTACGAGTACTTCCTTTCCGATGAACTATTCCTTCTTTACTGTATCACTCGCTGCCTCACATTTACAAATTAAAACAGAAATTGCGTCGCTATGAAATACTATTGGTTCTATGACATCTCCTTCTAACTCTTGTAACGTTTCTATGGAAGCGACAGAATTTTCTTTTGGGATTCTAGTAACTCCTTTCCTATGCACTATTCCTTCTTTACTGCATCTCTCGCTCCTACTGCATCTCTCGCTCCATCACATTGACGAATTAACACAGAAATTGCGTCGCTATGAATTACTATGGGTTCTATGACTTCTCCTTCTAAATCGAGTAACGTTTCTATGGAAACGAGAGGATTTTCTTTTGGAATACGAGTATCTACTTTCCGATGCACTATTCCTTCTTTACTGCATACCTCGCTCCCTCACTTTGACTAATTAACACAGAAATTGCGTCGCTATGAAATACTATGTGTTCTATGACTTCCCCTTCTAAATCGAGTAACGCTTCTATGGAAGCGACAGGATTTTCTTTTGGTATACGAGTATCTCCTTTCCGATGCACTATTCCTTCTTTACTGCATCCCTCGCTCCCTCTCATTGACGAATTAACACCTAAATTGCGTCGCTATGAAAAACTATGTGTTCTGTGACTTCTCCTTCTAAATCGAGTAACGTTTCTATGGAAACGAGTGGATTTTCTTTTGGTATTCGAGTATCTCAAATTCCGATGCACTATTCCTTCCTTACTGCATTCTTCGCTTCCTCACATAGACGATTTAACACAGAAATTGTGTCGCTATGAATTTCTATGGGTTCTATGACGTCTCCTTCTAAATCGAATAACGTTTCCATGGAAACGAGAGGATTTTCTTTTGGTATACGAGTATCTCCTTTCCGATGCACTATTTCTTCCTTACTGCATTCCTCGCTTCCTCACATTGACGATTTAACACAGAAATTGTGTCGCTATGAATTACTATGGGTTCTATGACGTCTCCTTCTTAATCGAGTAACGTTACTATGGAAACGAGAGGATATTCTTTTGGTATCCGAGTATCTCCTTTCCGATGCACTATTCCTCTTTACTGCATCCCTAGTTCCCTCACATTGAAGAATAAGTACAGAGATTGCGTCGCTATGAAATACTAAGGGTTCTATGACTTCTCCTTCTAATTCTAGTAACGTTTCAATGGAAACGACAAGATTTTCTTTTGGGAAACGAGTGTCTTCTTTCCGATGCACTATTACTTCTTTACTGCATCCCTCGCTCCCTCGTATTGACGAATTAACACAGATATGGCGTTGCTATGAAATACTGTGCGTTCTATGACTTCTCCTTCTAAATCGAGTAACGTTTCAATGGAAACGTCAGGATTTTCTTTTGGAATACGAGTATCTCCTTTCCGATGCACTATTCCTTCTTTACTGCATCACTCGCTGCCTCACATTTACAAATTAACACAGAAATTGCGTCGCTATGAAATGCTATGGGTTCCATGGCTTCTCCCTCTAAATCAAATAACGTTTCTATGGAAACGACAGGTATTTCATTTGGTATGCGTGTATCTCCTTTCCGATGCACTATTCCTTCTTTACTGTATCCCTCGCTCCCTCACATTGTCGAATTAACACAGACATTGCGTGGTAACGAAATACTATGGGTTCTATGACTTCTCCTTCTAAATCGAGTAACGTTTCTATGGAAACGAGAGGATTTTGTTTTGGTATACGAGTATCTCCTTTCCGAAGCACTATTCCTTCTTTACTGCATCTCTCGCTCCCCCAAATTGAGGAATTAACACAGAAATTGCGTCGATATGAATTACTATGTGTTCTATGGCTTCTCCTTCTAAATCGATTAACGTTTCTAGGGAAACGACAGGATTTTCTTTTGGTATACGAGTATCTCCTTTCCGAAGCACTATTCCTTCTTTACTGCATATCTCGCTCCCCCAAGTTGAGGAATTGACACAGAAATTGCGTCGCTATGAATTACTATGTGTTCTATGTCTCCTCCTTCTAAATCGAGTAACGTTTCTAGGGAAACGACAGGATTTTCTTTTGGAATACGAGTACGTCCTCTCCGATGCACTATTCCTTCATTACTGCATCCCTCGCTCCCTCACATTGACGAAATAACACAGATATTGCATCGCTATCAAATCCTATGGGTTCTATGACATCTGCCTCTAAATCGAGTAACGTTTCAATGGAGGCGACAGGATTTTCTTTTGGGATACGAGTATCTCCTTTCCGATGCACTATTCCTTCTTTTCTGCATCCCTCGGTCCCTCACATTGACGAATTAACACCGAAATTGCGTCGCTATGAATTACTATGGGTTCTATGACTTCTCCTTCTAAATCGAGTATCGTTTCTATCTAAACGAGAGGATTTTCTTTTGGTATACGAGTATCCCCTTTCCGATACACTATTCCTTCTTTACTGCATCCCTCGTTCCCTCACATTGACGAATAAGCACAGAAATGGCGTCGCTGTGAAATACTATGGGTTCTATGACTTCTCCTTCTAAATCGAGTAACGTTTCTATGGAAGCGCCAGGATTTTCTTTTGGGATACGAGTATCTCCCTTCCGATGCACTATTCCTTCTTTACTGCATCGCTCGCTCCCTAACATTGACGAATTAACACAAAAATTGCGTCGCTATGAAATATTATGTGTTATATGATTTCTCCTTCTAAATTTAGTAACATTTCTATGGAATCGGAAGGATTTTCTTTTGGGATATGAGTATCTCCTTTCCGATGCAATATTCCTTCTTTACTGTATCCCTCGCTCCCTCATATTGACAAATTAACACAGAAATTGCGTCGCTATGAAATACTATTGGTTCTATGACTTCTCCTTCTAAATCGAGTAACGTTTCCATTGAAAGGACAGGATTGTCTTTTGGGATACGAGTATCTCCATTCTGATGCACTATTCCTTCTGTCCTGCATCCCTCGCTCCCTGATATTGGCGAATTAACACAGAAATTGCGTCGCTATGAAATCGCATGAGTTCTATGACGTCTCCTTCTAAATCGAGTAAGGTTTCTATGGAAACCAGAGGATTTTCTTTTGCTATACGAGTATCTCCTTTCCTATGCACTATTGCTTCTTTACTGAATACCTCACTCCCTCACATTGATGAATTAATACAGATAATGCGTCGCTATAAATTACTATGTGTTCTATGACTTTTCCTTCTAGATCGAGTAACGTTTCTATGGAAACGAGAGGATTTTCTTTTGGTATACGAGTATCTCCTTTCCGATGCAGTATTCCTTCCTCACTGCATTTCTCGCTTCCTCACATTGACTATTTAAGACAGAAATTGTGTGGCTATAAATTTCTATGGGTTCTATGACGTCTCCTTCTAAATCGAGTAACGTTTCTATGGAAACGAGAGGATTTTCTTTTGGTATACGAGTATCTCCTTTCCGATGCACTATTCCTTCTTTACTGCATCCCTAGATCCCTCACATTGAAGAATAAGTACAGAGATTGCGCCGCTATGAAATACTAAGGATTCTATGACTTCTCCTTCTAAATCTAGTAACGTTTCTATGGATACGACAAGATTTTCTTTTGGGAAACGAGTATCTCCGATCCGATGCACTATTACTTCATTTCTGCATCCCTCGCTCCCACGTATTGACGAATTGACACAGAAATGCCGTTGCTATGAAATACTGTTGGTTCTATGACTTCTCCTTATAAATCAAGTAACATTTCTATGGAAACGACAGGATTTTCTTTTGGGATAAAAGTATCTCCTTTCCGATTCACTATTCCTTGTTTACTGCATCCCTCGCTCCCTCATATTGACAAATTAACATAGGAATTGCGTCGCTATGAAATACTATTGGTCCTATGACTTCTCCTTCTAAATCGAGTAACGATTCCATTGAAACGACAGGATTTTCTTTTGGGATACAAGTATGTCCTTTCCGATGCAATATTCGTTCTTTTCTGCATCCCTTACTCCTTCACATTGACGAATTAACACAGAAATTGCGTCGCTATGATATGCTATGGGATCTATGGCTTCTCCTTCTAAATCAAATAACGTTTCTATGGAAACGACAGGTATTTCTTTTGAGATGCGTGTATCTCCTTTCCGATGCACTATTCTTTCTTTACCGCATCCCTCGCTCCCTCACATTGACGAATTAACACATGCATTGCGTGGCTATGAAATTCTATGGGTTCTATGACTTCTCCTTCTAAATCAAGTAACGTTTCTATTGAAACGGCAGGATATTATTTTGGGCTACGAGTATCTCCTTTCCGATGCACCATTCGTTCTTTACTGCACCTCTCGTTCCCTGACCTTGACAAATTAACACAGAAAGTGCGTCGCTATGAAATACTATGAGTTCTATGACTTCTCCTGCTAAATCGAGTAACGTTTCTATTGAAACGACAGGATTTTCTTTTGGAATACGAGTATGTCCTCCCCGATGCACTATTCCTTCATTACTGCATCCCTTGCTCCCTCACATTGACGAATTAACGCAGATATTGCATCGCTATCAAATCCTATGGGTTCTATGACATCTGCCTCTAAATCGAGTAACGTTTCTATGGGAGCGACAGGATTTTCTTTTGGGATACGAGTATCTCCTTTCCGATGCACTATTCCTTCATTTCTGCATCCCTCGCTGCGTCACTTTGACGAATTAACACAGAAATTGCATCGCTATGAAATACTATTGGTTCTATGACATCTCCTTCTAACTCTTGTAACGTTTCTATATAAGCGACAGGATTTTCTTTTGGGATTCGAGTATCTCCTTTCCTATGCACTATTCCTTCTTAACTGCATCTCTCGCTCCCTCACATTGACGAATTAACACAGAAATTTCGTCGCTATGAAATACTATTGGTTCTATGACTTCTCCTTCTAAATCGAGTAACGTTTCTAGGGAAACGACAGGATTTTCTTTTGGTATACGAGTATCTCCTTTCCGATGCACTATTCCTTCTTTACTGCATCTCTCGCTCCCCCACATTGAAGAATTAACACAGAAATGGCGTCGCTATGAATTACTATGGGTTCTATGACTTCTCCTTCTAAATCGAGTATCGTTTCTATGGAAACGAGAGGATTTTCTTTTGGGATATGAGTATCTCCTTTCCGATGCACTATTCCTTCTTTACTGCATCCCTCGCTCCCTCACATTGACGAATTAACACCTAAATTGTGTCGCTATGAAAAACTATGTTTTCTATGATTTCTCCTTCTCCTTCTAAATCGAGAAACATTTCTACGGAAACGACAAGATTTTCTTTGGGGATAAGTGTATCTCCTTTCTGATGCACTATTCCTTCTTTACTGCATCCCTCGCTGCATCATTTTGACAAATTAACATAGAAATTGCGTCGCTATGAAATACTATTGGTTCTATCACTTCTCCTTTTAAATCGAGTAACGTTTCTATTTAAACGTCAGGATTTTCTTTCTGGATACGAGTATCTCCTTTCCGATGCACTATTCTCTCTTTACTGCATCTCTCGCTCCCTCACATTGACAAATTAACACTGAAATTGCGTCGCTATGAGATACTATGTGTTCTATGACTTCTCCTTCTAAATCGAGTAACGTTTCTATGGAGACAAGAGGATTTTCTTATGGTATACGAGTATCTCCTTTCCGATGCACCATTCCTTCTTTACTGCATCTCTCGTTCCCTCACATTGACAAATTAACACTGAAATTGCGTCGCTATGAGATACTATGTGTTCTATGACTTCTCCTTCTAAATCGAGTAACTTCTCTAAGGAAGCGACAGGATTTTCTTTTGGGAAACGAGTATCTCCTTTCCGATGCACTATTCCTTCTTTTCTGCATTCCTCGCTCCCTCACATTGACGAATTAACACAGAAATTGCGTCGCTATGAATTACTATGTGTTCTATGACTACTCCTTCTAAATCGAGAAACGTTTCTATGGAAGCGAGAGGATTTTCTTTTGGTACACGAGTATCTCCTTTCCGATGCACTATTTCTTCCTTACTGCATTCCTCGCTTCCTCACATACACGATTTAACACAGATATTGTGTCGCTATGAATTACTATGGGTTCAATGACGTCTCCTTCTAAATCGAGTAACGTTTCTATGGAAACGAGAGGATTTTCTTTTGGTATACGAGTATCTCCTTTCCGATGCACTATTCCTTCTTTACTGCATCCCTAGTTCCCTCACATTGAAGAATAAGTACAGAGATTGCGTCGCTATGAAATACTAAGGGTTCTATGACTTCTCCTTCTAAATCTAGTAACGTTTCTATGGAAACGACAAGATTTTCTTTTGGGAAACGAGTATCTTCTTTCCGATGCACTATTGCTTCTTTACTGCATCCCTCGCTCCCTCACTTTGACTAATTAACACAGATATTGCGTCGCTATGAAATACTATGGGTTCTATGACTTCTCCTTATAAATCGAGTAATGTTTCTATGGAAGCGACAGGATTTTTTTCTGGGATACGAGTATTTCCTTTCCGATGCACTATTACTTCTTTACTGCATCTCTCGCTCCCTCGTATTGACGAATTAACACAGAAATGGCGTTGCTATGAAATACTATGGGTTCTATGACTTCTCCTTCTAGATCGAGTAACATTTCAATGGAAACGTCAGGAATTTCTTTTGGGATACGTAGTATCTCCTTTCCGATGCAGTATTCCTTCTTTTCTGCATCCCTCGCTCCCTCACATTAACGAATTAACAGAGAATTTGCGTCGCTATGAATTACTATAGGTTCTATGACTTCTCCTTCTAAATCGAGTAACGTTCCTATGAAAACGTCAGGATTTTCTTTTGGGTTACGAGTACTTCCTTTCCGATGAACTATTCCTTCTTTACTGTATCACTCGCTGCCTCACATTTACAAATTAAAACAGAAATTGCGTCGCTATGAAATACTATTGGTTCTATGACATCTCCTTCTAACTCTTGTAACGTTTCTATGGAAGCGACAGAATTTTCTTTTGGGATTCTAGTAACACCTTTCCTATGCACTATTCCTTCTTTACTGCATCTCTCGCTCCTACTGCATCTCTCGCTCCATCACATTGACGAATTAACACAGAAATTGCGTAGCTATGAGATACTATGGGTTCTACGACTTCTCCTTCTAAATCGAGTAACGTTTCTAGGAAAAGGACAGGATTTTCTTTTGGTATACGAGTATCTCTTTTCCGATGCACTATTTCTTTTTTACTGCATCTCTCGCTCCCTCACATTGACGAATTAACACAGAAATTGCGTCGCTATGAATTACTATGGGTTCTATGACTTCTCCTTCTAAATCGAGTAACGTTTCTATGGAAACGAGAGGATTTTCATTTGGAATACGAGTATCTACTTTCCGATGCACTATTCCTTCTTTACTGCATCCCTCGCTCCCTCACTTTGACTAATTAACACAGAAATTGCGTCGCTATGAAATACTATGTGTTCTATGACTTCCCCTTCTAAATCGAGTAACGCTTCTATGGAAGCGACAGGATTTTCTTTTGGTATACGAGTATCTCCTTTCCGATGCACTATTCCTTCTTTACTGCATCCCTCGCTCCCTCTCATTGACGAATTAACACCTAAATTGCGTCGCTATGAAAAACTATGTGTTCTGTGACTTCTCCTTCTAAATCGAGTAACGTTTCTATGGAAACGAGAGGATTTTCTTTTGGTATTCGAGTATCTCAAATTCCGATGCACTATTCCTTCCTTACTGCATTCTTCGCTTCCTCACATAGACGATTTAACACAGAAATTGTGTCGCTATGAATTTCTATGGGTTCTATGACGTCTCCTTCTAAATCGAATAACGTTTCCATGGAAACGAGAGGATTTTCTTTTGGTATACGAGTATCTCCTTTCCGATGCACTATTTCTTCCTTACTGCATTCCTCGCTTCCTCACATTGACGATTTAACACAGAAATTGTGTCGCTATGAATTACTATGGGTTCTATGACGTCTCCTTCTTAATCGAGTAACGTTACTATGGAAACGAGAGGATTTTCTTTTGGTATCCGAGTATCTCCTTTCCGATGCACTATTCCTCTTTACTGCATCCCTAGTTCCCTCACATTGAAGAATAAGTACAGAGATTGCGTCGCTATGAAATACTAAGGGTTCTATGACTTCTCCTTCTAATTATAGTAACGTTTCAATGGAAACGACAAGATTTTCTTTTGGGAAACGAGTGTCTTCTTTCCGATGCACTATTACTTCTTTACTGCATCCCTCGCTCCCTCGTATTGACGAATTAACACAGATATGGCGTTGCTATGAAATACTGTGCGTTCTATGACTTCTCCTTCTAAATCGAGTAACGTTTCAATGGAAACGTCAGGATTTTCTTTTGGAATACGAGTATCTCCTTTCCGATGCACTATTCCTTCTTTACTGCATCACTCGCTGCCTCACATTTACAAATTAACACAGAAATTGCGTCGCTATGAAATACTATTGGTTCTATGACATCTCCTTCTATCGCTTGTAACGCTTCAGTGGAAGCGACAGGATTTCCTTTTGGGATTCGAGTAACTCCTTTCCTATGCACTATTCCTTTTTTACTGCATCTCTTGCACCTACTGCATCTATCGCTCCCTCACATTGACGAATTAACACAGATATTGCGTCGCTATGAAATACTATGGGTTCTATGACTTCTCCTTCTAAATCGAGTATTGTTTCTAGGGAAACGACAGGATTTTCTTTTGGTTTACGGGTATCTCCTTTCCGATGCACTATTCCTTCTTTACTGCATCCCTCGCTCCCTCACATTGCCGAATTAACACAGACATTCCGTGGCTATGAAATACTATGGGTTCAACGACTTCTTCTTCTAAATCGAGTAACGTTTCTATGGAAACGACAGGATATTATTTTGGGATACGAGTATCTCCTTTCCGATGCACCATTCCTTCTTTACTGCATCTCTCGTTCCCTCACATTGACAAATTAACACAGAAATGGCGTTGCTATGAAATACTACGGGTTCTGTGACTTCTCCTTCTAAATCGAGGAACGTTTCTATTTAAATGTCAGGTTTTTCTTTTGGGTTACGAGTACCCCCTTTCCGACGCACTATTCCTTCTTTACTGCATCCCTCGCTCCCTCACATTTACAAATTAACACAGAAATTGCGTCGCTATGAAATACTATTGGTTCTATGACATCTCCTTCTAAACCGAATAACGTTTCTAGGGAATCAACAGGATTTTACTTTGGGATACGAGTATCTCCTTTCCGATGCACTATTCCTTCTTTACTGCATCTCTCACTCCCTCACATTGACGAATTAACACAGAAATTGCGTCGCTATGAAATGCTATGGGTTCTATGACTTCTCATTCCAAATTGAGTAACGTTTCTATGGAAACGACAGGATTTTCTTTTGGGATACGAGTATCTCCTTTCCGATGCACTATTCCTTCTTTACTGCATCCCTCGTTCCCTCACATTGACGAATAAGCACAGAAATGGCGTCGCTGTGAAATACTATGGGTTCTATGACTTCTCCTTCTAAATCGAGTAACGTTTCTATGGAAGCGCCAGGATTTTCTTTTGGGATACGAGTATCTCCCTTCCGATGCACTATTCCTTCTTTACTGCATCCCTCGATCCCTAACATTGACGAATTAACACAAAAATTGCGTCGCTATGAAATATTATGTGTTCTATGATTTCTCCTTCTAAATGGAGTAACATTTCTATGGAATCGGCAGGATTTTCTTTTGGGATATGAGTATCTCCTTTCCGATGCACTATTCCTTCTTTACTGTATCCCTCGCTCCCTCATATTGACAAATTAACACAGAAATTGCGTCGCTATGAAATACTATTGGTTCTATGACTTCTCCTTCTAAATCGAGTAACGTTTCCATTGAAAGGACAGGATTGTCTTTTGGGATACGAGTATCTCCATTCTGATGCACTATTCCTTCTGTCCTGCATCCCTTGCTCCCTGATATTGGCGAATTAGCGCAGAAATTGCGTCGGTATGAAATCGCATGAGTTCTATGACTTCTCCTTCTAAATCGAGTAACGTTTCTATGGAAACGACAGGATTTTCTTTTGGGATACGAGTATCGCATTTCCGATGCACTATTCCTTCTTTACTGCATGCCTCGCTCCCTCACATTGACGAATTAACACAGAATTGGCGTCGCTATGAAATCCTATGTGTTCTATGACTTCTCCTCCTAAATCGAGTAACGCTTCTATGGAAACGGCAGGATTTTCTCTCGGGATACGGTTATCTTGTTTCCGATGCAATATTCGTTCTTTACTGCATCCCTCGCTCCCTCACATTGGCGAATTAACACAGAAATTGCGTCGCTATGAAATACTATGGGTTCTATGACTTCTCCATCTAAATCGAGTAACGTTTCTAGGGAAACGACAGGATTTTCTTTTGGTTTACGGGTATCTCCTTTCCGAAGCACTATTCCTTCTTTACTGCATCTCTCGCTCCCTCACATTGACGAATTAACACAGAAATTGCGTCGCTATGAATTACTGTGGGTTCTATGACTTCTCCTTCTAAATCGAGTAACGTTACTATGGAAACGAGAGGATTTTCTTTTGGTATACGAGTATCTCCAATCCGATGCACTATTCCTTCTTTACTGCATCCCTCGCTCCCTCACTTTGACTAATTAACACAGAAATTGCGTCTCTATGAGATACTACGGGTTCTATTACTTCTCCTTCTAAATCGAGTAACTTTTCTATGGAAGCGACAGTATTTTCTTTTGGGATACGAGTACCTCCTTTCCGATGCACTATTCCTCGCTTACTGCATCCCTCGCTCCCTCACATTGTCGAATAAACACACAAATTGCGTCGCTATGAAAAACTATGTGTTCTATGACTTCTCCTTCTAAATTGAGTAACATTTCTATGGAAACGACAAGATTTTCTTTTGGGATAAATGTATCTCCCTTCCGATGCACTATTCCTTCTTTACTGCATCCCTCGCTCCTTCATATTGACAACTTAACATAGAAATTGCGTCGCTATGAAATACTATTTGTTCTATGACTTCTCCTTCTAAATCGAGTAACGTTTCCATTGAAACGACAGGATTTTCTTTTGGAATACGACTATCTCCATTCCGATGCACTAATCCTTCTTTACTGCCTCCCTTGCTCCTTCACATTGACGAATTAACACAGAAATTGCGTCGCTATGAAATTCTATGGGTTCTATGGCTTCCCCTTCTAAATCAAATAACGTTTCTATGGAAACGGCAGGTATTTCTTTTGGGATGCGTGTATCTCCTTTCCGATGCACTATTCCTTCTTTACTGCATCCCTCGCTCCCTCACATTGCCGAATTAACACAGACATTCCGTGGCTATGAAATACTATGGGTTCAACGACTTCTTCTTCTAAATCGAGTAACGTTTCTATGGAAACGACAGGATATTATTTTGGGATACGAGTATCTCCTTTCCGATGCACCATTCCTTCTTTACTGCATCTCTCGTTCCCTCACATAGACAAATTAACACAGAAATGGCGTTGCTATGAAATACTATGGGTTCTGTGACTTCTCCTTCTAAATCGAGGAACGTTTCTATTTAAATGTCAGATTTTTCTTGTGGGTTACGAGTACCCCCTTTCCGACGCACTATTCCTTCTTTACTGCATCCCTCGCTCCCTCACATTTACAAATTAACACAGAAATTGCGTCGCTATGAAATACTATTGGTTCTATGACATCTCCTTCTAAACCGAGTAACGTTTCTAGGGAATCAACAGGATTTTACTTTGGGATACGAGTATCTCCTTTCCGATGCACTATTCCTTCTTTACTGCATCTCTCACTCCCTCACATTGACGAATTAACACAGAAATTGCGTCGCTATGAAATGCTATGGGTTCTATGACTTCTCATTCTAAATTGAGTAACGTTTCTATGGAAACGACAGGATTTTCTTTTGGGATACGAGTATCCCCTTTCCGATACACTATTCCTTCTTTACTGCATCCCTCGTTCCCTCACATTGACGAATAAGCACAGAAATGGCGTCGCTGTGAAATACTATGGGTTCTATGACTTCTCCTTCTAAATCGAGTAACGTTTCTATGGAAGCGCCAGGATTTTCTTTTGGGATACGAGTATCTCCCTTCCGATGCACTATTCCTTCTTTACTGCATCGCTCGCTCCCTAACATTGACGAATTAACACAAAAATTGCGTCGCTATGAAATATTATGTGTTATATGATTTCTCCTTCTAAATTTAGTAACATTTCTATGGAATCGGAAGGATTTTCTTTTGGGATATGAGTATCTCCTTTCCGATGCAATATTCCTTCTTTACTGTATCCCTCGCTCCCTCATATTGACAAATTAACACAGAAATTGCGTCGCTATGAAATACTATTGGTTCTATGACTTCTCCTTCTAAATCGAGTAACGTTTCCATTGAGAGGACAGGATTGTCTTTTGGGATACGAGTATCTCCATTCTGATGCACTATTCCTTCTGTCCTGCATCCCTCGCTCCCTGATATTGGCGAATTAACACAGAAATTGCGTCGCTATGAAATCGCATGAGTTCTATGACTTCTCCTTCTAAATCGAGTAACGTTTCTATGGAAACGACAGGATTTTCTTTTGGGATACGACTAACTCCTTTCCGATGCACTATTCCTTCTTTACTGCATCCCTCGTTCCCTCACATTGACGAATAAGCACAGAAATTGCGTCGCTATGAAATACTATAGGTTCTATGACTTTTTCCAAATCGAATAACGTTTCTATGGAAACGACAGTATTTTCTTTTTGGATAGAAGTATCTCCTTTCTGATGCACTATTGCTTCTTTACTGCATCCCTCGTTCCCTCACATTGACGAATAAGCAAAGAAATTGCGTAGCTATGAAATACTATGGGTTCTATCACTTCTCCTTCTAAATCTAGTATCGTTACTATGGAAACGAGAGGATTTTCTTTTGGTATCCGAGTATCTCCTTTCCGATGCACTATTCCTTCTTTACTGCATCCCTAGTTCCCTCACATTGAAGAATAGGTACAGAGATTGCGTCGCTATGAAATACTAAGGGTTCTATGCCTTCTCCTTCTAATTCTAGTAACGTTTCTATGGAAACGACAAGATTTTCTTTTGGGAAACGAGTATCTTCTTTGCGATGCACTATTACTTCTTTACTGCATCCCTCGCTCCCTTGTATTGACGAATTAACACAGATATGGCGTCGCTATGAAATACTGTGGGTTCTATGACTTCTCCTTCTAAATCGAGTAACGTTTCTATGGAAACGTCAGGATTTTCTTTTGGGTTACGAGTACTTCCTTTCCGATGCACTATTCCTTCTTTACTGCATCACTCGCTGCCTCACATTTACAAATTAACACAAAAATTGCGTCGCTATGAAATACTATTGGTTCTATGACATCTCCTTCTATCGCTTGTAACGTTTCAGTGGATGCGACAGGATTTTCTTTTGGGATTCGAGTAACTCCTTTCCTATGCACTATTCCTTCTTTACTGCATCTCTTGTTCCTACTGCATCTATCGCTCCCTCACATTGACGAATTAACACAGATATTGCGTCGCTATGAAATACTATGGGTTCTATGACTTCTCCTTCTAAATCGAGTAACGTTTCTAGGGAAACGACAGGATTTTCTTTTGGAATAAGAGTATCTCCTTTCCGATGCACTATTTCTTCTTTACTGCATCTCTCGCTCCCTCACATTGACGAATTAACACAGATATTGCGTCGCTATGAATTACTGTGGGTTCTATGGCTTTTCCTTGTAAATCGAGTAACGTTTCTAGGGAAACGACAGGATTTTCTTTTGGAATACGAGTATCTCCTTTCCGATGCACTATTCCTTCTTTATTGCATCCCTTGCTCCTTCACATTGACGAATTAACACAGAAATTGCGTCGTTATGAAATGCTATGGGTTCTATGACTTCTCCTTTTAAATCGAGTAACGTTTCTATGGAAACGACAGGATTTTCTTTTGGGATACGACTATCTCCTTTCCGATGCACTATTGCTTCCTTTCTGCATTCCTCGTTCCCTCACATGGAAGAATAAGAACAGAGATTGCGTCGCTATGAAATACTAAGTGTTCTATGACTTCTCCTTTTAAATCTAGTAACGTTTCTATGGAAACGACTAGATTTTCTTTTGGAATACGAGTATCTCCTTTCCGATGCACTATTCCTTCTTTACTGCATCCCTAGTACCCTCACATTGAGGAATAAGTACCGCGATTGCATCGCTATGAATTACTAAGGGTTCTATGACTTCTCCTTCTAAATCGAGTAACGTTTCTAGGGAGACGACAGGATTTTCTTTTGGTATACGAGTATATCCTTTCCGATGCACTATTCTTTCTTTACTGCATGCCTCGCTCCCTCACATTGACGAATTATCACAGAACTTGTGTCGCTATCAAATACCATGTGTTCCATGACTTCTCCTTCTAAATGGATTAACATTTCTATAAGAAACGACAGGATTTCCATTTGGGATAAGAGTATTTCCTTTCCGATGCACTATTCCTTCTTTACTGTATACCTCGCTCCCTCATATTGACAAATTAACACAGAAATTGCGTCGCTATGAATTACTATTGGTTCTATGACTCCTCCTTCTAAATCGAGTAACGTTTCCATTGAAACGACAGGATTTTCTTTTGGGATACGAGTATCTCCATTCCGATGCACTATTCCTTCTTTACTGCATCCTTTGCTCCCTCATATTGACGAATTAACACAGAAATTGCGTCGCTATGAAATACTAAGGGTTCTATGACTTCGCCTTCTAAATCGAGTAACGTTCCTATGGAAGCGACAAGGTTTTCTTTTGTAATACGAGTATCTCCATTCCGATGCACTATTCCTTCTTTACTGCATCCCTAGTTCCCTCACATTGACGAATTAACACACAAATTGCGTCGCTATGAAATACTATGTGTTCTATGATTTCTCCTTCTAAATGGAGTAACGTTTCTATGGAATCAACAGGATTTTCTTTTGGGATATGAGTATCTCCTTTCCGATGCACTATTCCTTCTTTACTGTATCCCTCGCTCCCTCATATTGACAAATTGACACAGAAATTGCGTCGCTATATAATACTATTGGTTCTATGACTTCTCCTTCTAATTCGAGTAACGTCTCCATTGAAACGACAGGATTTTCTTTTGGGATACGACGATCTCCTTTCCGATGCACTATTCCTTCTTTACTGCAACTTTCGTTCCCTCACATTGACGAATAAGCATAGGAATTGCGTCGCTGTGAAATACAAAGGGTTTTATGACTTCTCCTTCTAAATCGAGTAGCGTTTCAATGGAAACGACAGGTTTTCTTTTCGGATACGAGTATCACCTTTGCGATGCACTATTCCTTCTTTACTGCATCCCTGGCTCCTTCACAGTGACGAATTAACACAGTTATTGCGTCGCTATGAAATACTATGGGGTCTATGAGTTCTCCATCTAAATCGAGTATCGTTTCTATGGAAGCGAAAGGATTTTCTCTTGGTACACGAGTATCGCCTTTCCGATGCACTATTCCTTCTTTATTGCATCCCTCCCTCCCTCACATTGACGAATTAACACAGAATTGGCGTCGCTATGAAATACTATGGGTTCTATGACTTCTCCTTCTAAATCGAGTAAAGTTTCTATGGAACCGACAGGATTTTCTTTTGGGATACGAGTATCGCCTTTCCGATGCACTATTCCTTCTTTACTGCATCCCTCGCTCCCTCACATTGACGAATTAACACAGAATTGGCGTCGCTATGAAATCCTATGTGTTCTATGACTTCTCCTCCTAAATCGAGTAACGCTTCTATGGAAACGGCAGGATTTTCTTTCGGGATACGGCTATCTTCTTTCCGATGCAATATTCGTTCTTTACTGCATCCCTCGCTCCCTCACATTGGCGAATTAAAACAGAAATTGCGTCGCTATGAAATACTATGGGTTCTATGACTTCTCCATCTAAATCGAGTAACGTTTCTAGGAAAACGAGAGGATTTTCTTTTGGTTTACGGGTATCTCCTTTCCGAAGCACTATTCCTTCTTTACTGCATCTCTCGCTCCCTCACATTGACGAATTAACACAGAAATTGCGTCGCTATGAATTACTATGGGTTCTATGACTTCTCCATCTAAATCGAGTAACGTTACTATGGAAACGAGAGGATTTTCTTTTGGTATAGGAGTATCTCCAATCCGATGCACTACTCCATCTTTACTGCATCCCTCGCTCCCTCACTTTGACTAATTAAGACAGAAGTTGCGTCTCTATGAAATACTACGGGTTCTATTACTTCTCCTTCTAAATCGAGTAACTTTTCTATGGAAGCGACAGTATTTTCTTTTGGGATACGAGTATCTCCTTTCCGATGCACTATTCCTTCTTTACTGCATCCCTCGCTCCCTCACTTTGACGAATTAACACACAAATTGCGTCGCTATGAATTACTATGTGTTCTATGACTTCTCCTTCTAAATGGAGTAACATTTCTACGGAAACGACAGGATTTTCTTTTGGGATACGAGTATCTCCTTTCCGATGCACTATTCCTTATTTAATGCATCCCTCGCTCCCTCACATCGACGAATTAACAATGACATTGCGTCGCTATGAAATAGTATGGGTTCTATGACTTTTTCTAATTCAAATGACGTTTCTATGGAAACGACAGTAATTTCTTTTTGGATACGATTATCTCCTTTCTGATGCACTATTCCTTCTTTACTGCATCCCTCGTTCCCTCACATTGACGAATAAGCATAGAAATAGCGTCGCTATGAAATACTATGGATTCTATGAATTCTCCTTCTAAATGGAGTATCGTTTCTATGGAGACGACAGGATTTTCTTTTGGGATAAAAGTATCTCCTTTCCGATGCACTATTCCTTCTTTACTGTGTCCCTCGCTCCATCATATTGACAAATTAACACAGAAATGGCGTTGCTATGAAATATTATGAGTTCTATGATTTCTCCTTCTAAATGGAGTAACATTTCTATGGAATCGGCAGGATTTTCTTTTGGGATATGAGTATCTCCTTTCCGATGCACTATTCCATCTTTACTTCTTCCCTGCCTCCCTCACACTGACGAATTAACAATGACATTGCGTCGCTATGAAATAGTATGGGTTCTATGACTTTTTCTAAATCGAATGACGTTTCTATGGAAACGACACTAATTTCTTTTTGGATACGATTATCTCCTTTCCGATGCACTATTCCTTCTTTACTGCATCCCTCGTTCCCTCACATTGACGAATAAGCACAGACATTGCGTCGCTATGAAATACTATTGGTTCTATGACTTCTCCTTCTAAATCGAGTAACGTTTCCATTGAAAGGACCGGATTGTCTTTTGGGATACGAGTATCTCCATTCTGATGCACTATTCCTTCTGTCCTGCATCCCTCGCTCCCTGATATTATCGATATAACACAGAAATTGCGTCGCTATGAAATCGCATGAGTTCTATGACTTCTCCTTCTAAATCGAGTAACGTTTCTATGGAAACGACAGGATTTTCTTTTGGGATACGACTAACTCCTTTCCGATGCACTATTCCTTCTTTACTGCATCCCTCGTTCCCTCACATTGACGAATAAGCACAGACATTGCGTCGCTATGAAATACTATAGGTTCTATGACTTTTTCCAAATCGAATAACGTTTCTATGGAAACGACAGTATTTTCTTTTTGGATAGGAGTATCTCCTTTCTGATGCACTATTCCTTCTTTTCTGCATCCCTCGTTCCCTCACATTGACGAATAAGCAAAGAAATTGCGTAGCTATGAAATACTATGGGTTCTATCACTTCTCCTTCTAAATCTAGTAACGTTTCTATGGAAACGACAAGATTTTCTTTGGAATACGAGTATCTCATTTCCGATGCACTATTCCTTCTTTACTGCATCCCTCGTTCACTCACATTGACGAATAAGTACAGAGATTGCGTCGCTATGAAGTACTAAGGGTTCTATGACTTCGCCTTCTAAATCTAGTAACGTTTCTATGGAAACGATAAGATTTTCTTTGGAATACGAGCATCTCCTATCCGATGCACTATTACTTCTTTACTGCATCCCTCGCTCCCTCACAATGACGAATTAACACAGAATTGGTGTTGCTATGAAATACTATGGGTTCTATGACTTCTCCTTCTAAATCGAGGAACGTTTCTATTTGAACGTCAGGATTTTCTTTTGGGTTACGGGTACCTCCTTTCCGATGCACTATTCCATCTTTACTGCATCCCTCGCCCCTCACATTTACAAATTCACACAGAAATAGCGTCGCTATGTAATACTATTGGTTCTATGACATCTCCTTCTAAACCGAGTAACGTTTCTAGGGAAACGACAGGATTTTCTTTTGGGATACGAGTATCTCCTTTCCGATGCACTATTCCTTCTTTACTGCATCTCTCGCTCCCTCACATTGACGAATTAACACAGATATTGCGTCGCTATCAAATACTATGGGTTCTATGACATCTCCCTGTAATTCGAGTAACGTTTCTATGGAAGAGACAGGATTTTCTTTTGGGATACGAGTATCTCCTTTCCGATGCACTATTCCTTCCTTACTGCATCCCTCGCTTCCTCACATTGACGATTTAGCACAGAATTTGTGTCGCTATGAATTACTATGGGTTCTATGACTTCTCCTTCTAAATCGAGTAATGCTTCAATGGAAACGAGAGGATTTTCTTTTGGTATACGAGTATCTCCTCTTCGATGCAGCATTCCTTCTTTACTGCATCCCTAGTTCCCTCACATTGAAGAATAAGTACAGATTGCGTCGCTATGAAATACTAAGGTTTCTATGACTTCTCCTTCTAAATCTAGTAACGTATCTATGGAAACGAAAAGATTTTCTTTTGGGATACAAGTATCTCCTTTATGATGCACTATTATTTCTTTACTGCATCCCTCGCTCCCTCGTATTGACGAATTAACACAGAAGTGGCATTGCTATGAAATACTATGGGTTCTATGACTTCTCCTTCTAAATCGAGTAACGTTTCTATGGAAACGACTGGATTTTCTTATGGGATACGAGTATCTCCTTTCCGGTGTACTATTCCTTCTTTACTGCATCCCTTGCTCCCTCACATTGACAAATTAACACAGAAATTGCGTCGCTATGAAATACTAATGGTTCTATGACATCGGCGTCCAAATCGAGTAACGTTTCTATGGAAGCGACAGGATTTTCTCATTGGGATACGAGTATCTCCTTTCCGATGCACTATTCCGTCTGTACTGCATCCCTCGCTCCCTCACATTGTCGAATTAACACAGAAATTGCGTCGATATGAAATCGCATGAGTTCTATGACTTCTCCTTCTAAATCGAGAAACGTATCTATGGAAACGTCTGGATTTTCTTTTGTGTTACGAGTACCCCCTTTCCGATGCACTAATCCTTCTTTACTGCATCCCTCGCTCTCTCATATTTACAAATTAACACAGAAATTGCGTCGCTATGAAGTACTATTTGTTCTATGACTTCTCCTTCCAAATCAAGAAACGTTTCAAGGGAAACGAAAGGATTTTCTCTTGGTATACGAGTATGTCCTCTCCGATGTACTATTCCTTCATTACTGCACCCCTCGCTCTCTCACATTGACGAATTAACACAGAAATTGCGTCGTTATGAAACACTATGTGTTCTATGACTTCTCCTTCTAAATCGAGTAACGTTTCTAAGGAACCGACAGGATTTTCTTTTGATATACGAGTATCTCCTTTCCGATGCACTTTTCCTTATTTACTGCATCCCTCGCTCCCTCACATTGACGAATTGTCACAGAAGATGCGTCGCTATGAAATACTATGTGTTCTATGACTTCTCCTTCTAAGTCGAGTAACGTTTCTATGGAAACATCAGGATCTAATTTTTCGATACTAGTCTCCTTTCCGATGTACTATTCCTTCTTTACTGCATCCCTCGCTCCCTCACATTGATGAGTTAACACAGAAATTGCGTCGCTATCATATACTATTGGTTCTATGACATCTCTTTCTAAATCGAGTAACGTTTCTATGGAAGCGTTAGGATTTTCTTTTGGGATACGAGTAACTCCTATCCGATGCACTATTCCTTCTTTACTGCATCCCTCGCTCCCTCACTTTGACTAATTAACACAGAAATTGCGTCGCTATGAAATACTATGAGTTCTATGACTTCTCCTTCTAAATCGAGTAACGTTTCTACAGAAACGACAGGATTTTATTTTGCAATACGATTATGTCCTCTCCGATGCACTATTCCTTCATTACTGTATCCCTCGCTCCCTCACATTGACGAATTAACACAGATATTCCGTCGCTATCAAATACTATGGGTTCTATGACATCTCCCTCCAAATCGAGTAACTATTCTATGGAAGCGACAGGATTTTCTTTTGGGATTCGAGTATCTCCTTTCCGATGCACTATTCCTTCTTTTCTGCATCCCTCCCTCCCTCACATTGACGAATTAACACAGAAATTGCGTCGCTATGTATTACTATGGGTTCTATGACTTCTCCTTCTAAATCGAGTAACGTTTCTATGGAAACGAGATGGTTTTCTTTTGGTATACGAGTATCTCCTTTCTGATGCACTATTCCTTATTTATGCATCCCTAGTTCCCTCACATTGAAGAATAAGTACAGAGATTGCGTCGCTATGAAATACTAAGGGTTCTATGACTCCTCCTTCCAAATCTAGTAACGTTTCTATGGAATCGACAAGATTTTTTTTTTGGGAAACGAGTATGTCCTCTCCGATGCACTATTCCTTCATTACTGCATCCCTCGCTCCCTCACATTGACGAATTAACATAGATATTGCGTCGCTATCAAATTCTATGGGTTCCATGACATCTCATTCTAAATCGAGAAAATTTCTATGGAATCGACAGGATTTTCTTTTGGGATATGAGTATCTCCTTTCCGATGCACTATTCTTTATTTTCTGCATCAATCGCTCCCCCACATTGACGAATTAACACAGAAATAGCGTCGCTATGAATTACTATGGTTTCTATGACTTCTCCTTCTAAATCGAGTAACGTTTCTGTGGAAACGAGAGGATTTTCTTTTGGTATACGAGTATCTCCATTCCGAAGCACAATTTTTTCCTTACTGCATTTCTCTCTTCCTCACATTGACGATTTAACACAGAAATTTTGTCGCTATGAATTACTATGGGTTCTATGACGTCTCCTTCTAAATCGAGTAACGTTTCTATGGAAACGAGAGGATTTTGTTTTGGTATACGAGTATCTCTTCTCCGATGCACTATTCCTTCTTTACTACATTCCTGGTTCCCTCACACTGAAGAATAAGTACAGAGATTGCGTCGCTATGAAATACAATGGGTTCTATGACTTCTCCTTCTAAATGGAGTAACGTTTCTAGGGAAATGGCAGGATTTTCTTTTGGTATACGAGTATCTCCTTTCCGAAGCACTATTCCTTCTTTACTGCATCTCTCGCTCCCCCAAATTGACGAATTAACACAGAAATTGAGTCGCTATGAATTACTATGTGTTCTGTGTCTTCTCCTTCTAAATCGAGTAACGTTTCTACGGAAACGAGAGGATTTTCTTGTGGCATACGAGTATTTCCTTTCCGATGCACTATTCCTTCTTTACTGCATCCCTCGCTCCCTCACATTGACGAATTAACACACAAATTGCGTCGCTATGAAAATCTATGTGTTCTATGACTTCTCCTTCGAAACCAAGTAACATTTCTATGGAAACGACAGGATTTTCTTTTGGGATAAGAGTATCTCCTTTCCGATGCACTATTCCTTCTTTACTGCATTCCTCGCTCCCTCATGTTGACAAATTAACATTGAAATTGCGTCGCTATGAAATACAATTGGTTCTATGACTTCTCCTTCTAAATCGAGTAACTTTTCCATTGAAACGACAGGATTTTCATTTGGGATACGAGTATCTCCATTCCGATGCACTATTCCTTCTATACTGCATCCCTTGCTCCTTCACATTGACGAATAAACACAGAAATTGCGTCGCTATGAAATGCTATGGGTTCTATGGCTTTTCCTTCTAAATCAAATAACGTTTCTATGGAAACGACAGGTATTTCTTTTGGGATGCGTGTATCTCCTTTCCGATGCACTATTCTTTCATTACTGCATCCCTCGCTCCCTCACATTGACGAATTAACACAGATATTGCGTCGCCAACAAATCTTATGGATTCTAAGACATCTGCCTCTAAATCGAGTAACGTTTCTATGGAAGCGACAGGATTTTCATTTGGGATACGAGTATCTCCTTTCCGATGCACTATTCCTTCCTTTCTGCATCCCTCGGTCCCTCACATTGACGAATTAACACAGAAATTGCGTCGCTATGAATTACTATGGGTTCTATGACTTCTCCTTCTAAATCGAGTATCGCTTCTATCTAAACGAGAGTATTTTCTTTTGGTATACGAGTATCTCCTTTCCGATGCACTATTCCTTCCTTACTGCATTCCTTGCTCCCTCACATAGACAATTTAACACAGAAATTGTGTCGCTATGAATTACTATAGGTTCTATGACGTCTCCTTCTAAATCGAGTAACGTTTCTATGGAAACGAGAGGATTATCTTGTTGTATACGAGTATCTCCTTTCCGAAGCACAATTTTTTCCTTACTGCATTTCTCTCTTCCTCACATTGACGATTTAACACAGAAATTTAGTCGCTATGAATTACTATGGGATCTATGACGTCTCCTTCTAAATTGAGTAACGTTTCTATGGAAACGAGAGGATTTTGTTTTGGTATACGAGTATCTCTTTTCCGATGCACTATTCCTTCTTTACTGCATTCCTGGTTCCCTCACACTGAAGAATAAGTACAGAGATTGCGTCGCTATGAAATACAATGGGTTCTATGACTTCTCCTTCTAAATCGAGTAACGTTTCTAGGGAATCGACAGGATTTTCGTTGGGAATACGAGTATCTCCTTTCCGATGCACTATTCCTTCTTTACTGCATCCCTCGCTCCCTCACATTGACGAATTAACACACAAATTGTGTCGCTATGAAAAACTATGTCTTCTATGACTTCTCCTTCGAAACCAAGTAACATTTCTATGGAAACGACAGGATTTTCTTTTGGGATAAGAGTATCTCCTTTCCGATGCACTATTCCTTCTTTACTGCATTCCTCGCTCCCTCATGTTGACAAATTAACATTGAAATTGCGTCGCTATGAATTACTATTGGTTCTATGACTTCCCCTTCTAAATCGAGTAACTTTTCCATTGAAACGACAGGATTTTCTTTTGGGATACGAGTATCTCCATTCCGATGCACTATTCCTTCTATACTGCATCCCTTGCTCCTTCACATTGACGAATTAACACATAAATTGCGTCGATATGAAATGCTATGGGTTCTATGGCTTCTCCTTCTAAATCAAATAACGTTTCTATGGAAACGACAGGTATTTCTTTTGGTATGCGTGTATCTCCTTTCCGATGCACTATTCCTTCTTTACTGTATCCCTCGCTCCCTCACATTGTCGAATTAACACAGACATTGCGTGGCAACGAAATACTATGGGTTCTATGACGTCTCCTTCTAAATTGAGTAACGTTTCTATGGAAACGAGAGGATTTTGTTTTGGTATACGAGTATCTCTTTTCCGATGCACTATTCCTTCTTTACTGCATTCCTGGTTCCCTCACACTGAAGAATAAGTACAGAGATTGCGTCGCTATGAAATACTAAGGGTTCTATGACTTCTCCTTCTACATCTAGTAACGTTTCTATGGAAACGTCAGGATTTTCTTTTGGGTTACGAGTACCTCCTTTCCGATGCACTATTCCTTCTTTACTGCATCACTCGCTCCGTCACATTTACAAATTAACACAGAAATTGCGTCGCTATGAAATACTATTGGGTCTATGACATCTCTTTCTAAATCTTGTAACGTTTCTATGGAAGCGACAGGATTTTCTTTTGGGATTCGAGTATTTAATTTCCTATGCACTATTCCTTCTTTACTGCATCACTCGCTCCCTCACATTGACGAATTAATACAGATAATGCGTCGCTATAAATTACTATGGGTTCTATGACTTTTCCTTCTAAATCGAGTAACATTTCTATGGAAACGAGAGGATTTTCTTTTGGTATACGAGTATCTCCTTTCCGATGCAGTATTCCTTCCTCACTGCATTTCTCGCTTACACAGATTGACGATTTAACACAGAAATTGTGTCGCTATAAATTTCTATGGGTTCTATGACGTCTCCTTCTAAATTGAGTAACGTTTCTATGGAAACGAGAGGATTTTCTTTTGGTATACGAGTATCTCCTTTCCGATGCACTATTCCTTCTTTACTGCATCCCTAGATCCCTCACATTGAAGAATAAGTACAGATATTGTGCCGCTATGAAATACTAAGGGTTCAATGACTTCTCCTTCTAAATCTAGTAACGTTTCTATGGATACGACAAGATTTTCTTTTGGGAAACGAGTATCTCCGATCCGATGCACTATTACTTCTTTACTGCATCCCTCGCTCCCACGTGTTGACAAATTGACACAGAAATGCCGTTGCTATGAAATACTGTTGGTTCTATGACTTCTCCTTCTAAATCAAGTAACATTTCTATGGAAACGACAGGATTATCTTTTGGGATAAAAGTATCTCCTTTCCGATTCACTATTCCTTGTTTACTGCATCCCTCGCTCCCTCATATTGACAAATTAACATAGGAATTGCGTCGCTATGAAATACTATTGGTCCTATGACTTCTCCTTCTAAATCGAGGAACGATTCCATTGAAACGACAGGATTTTCTTTTGGGATACAAGTATGTCCTTTCCGATGCAATATTCGTTCTTTTCTGCATCCCTTGCTCCTTCACATTGACGAATTAACACAGAAATTGCGTCGCTATGATATGCTATGGGATCTATGGCTTCTCCTTCTAAATCAAATAACGTTTCTATGGAAACGACAGGTATTTCTTTTGAGATGCGTGTATCTCCTTTCCGATGCACTATTCTTTCTTTACCGCATCCCTCGCTCCCTCACGTTGACGAATTAACACAGACATTGCGTGGCTATGAAATACTATGGGTTCTATGACTTCTCCTTCTAAATCATGTAACGTTTCTATTGAAACGGGAGGATATTATTTTGGGCTACGAGTATCTCCTTTCCGATGCACCATTCGTTCTTTACTGCATCTCTCGTTCCCTGACCTTCACAAATTAACACAGAAACTGCGTCGCTATGAAATACTATGAGTTCTATGACTTCTCCTGCTAAATCGAGTAACGTTTCTATTGAAACGACAGGATTTTCTTTTGGGATACGAGTATCTCCTTTCCGATGCACTATTCCCTCTTTACTGCATCTCTCGCTCCCTCACATTGACGAATTAACACAGATAATGCGTCGCTATCAAATACTATGGGTTCGATGACATCTCCCTCTAATTCGAGTAACGTTTCTATGGAAGAGACAGGATTATTTTTTTGGGATACGAGTATCTCCTTTCCAAAGCAATATTCCTTCCTTACTGAATCCATCGCTTCCTCACATTGACGAATTAACACCTAAATTGTGTCGCTACGAAAAACTATGTTTTCTATGATTTCTCCTTCTCCTTCTAAATCGCGAAACATTTCTACGGAAACGACAAGATTTTCTTTGGGGATAAGTGTATCTCCTTTCCGATGCACTATTCCTTCTTTACTGCATCCCTCGCTGCATCATATTGACAAATTAACATAGAAATTGCGTCGCTATGAAATACTATTGGTTCTATGACTTCTCCTTTTAAATCGAGTAACGTTTCTATTTAAACGTCAGGATTTTCTTTCTGGATACGAGTATCTCCTTTCCGATGCACTATTCCCTCTTTACTGCATCTCTCGCTCCCCACATTGACGAATTAACACAGATAATGCGTCGCTATCAAATACTATGGGTTCTATGACATCTCCCTCTAATTCGAGTAACGTTTCTATGGAAGAGACAGGATTATTTTTTTGGGATACGAGTATCTCCTTTCCGAAGCACTATTCCTTCCTTACTGAATCCCTCGCTTCCTCACATTGACGATTTAACACAGAATTTGTGTCGCTATGAATTACTATGGGTTCTATGACTTCTCCTTCTAAATCGAGTAACGTTTCTACGGAGACGAGAGGATTTTCTTATGGTATACGAGTATCTCCTTTCCGATGCACCATTCCTTCTTTACTGCATCTCTCGTTCCCTCACATTGACAAATTAACACAGAAATTGCGTCGCTATGAGATACTATGTGTTCTATGACTTCTCCTTGTAAATCGAGTAACTTCTCTATGGAAGCGACAGGATTTTCTTTTAGGGAAACGAGTATCTCTTTTCCGATGCACTATTCCTTCTTTACTGCATTCCTGGTTCCCTCACACTGAAGAATAAGTACAGAGATTGCGTCGCTATGAAATACAATGGGTTCTATGACTTCTCCTTCTAAATCGAGTAACGTTTCTTGGGAATCGACAGGATTTTCTTTTGGAATACGAGTACGTCCTCTCCGATGCACTATTCCTTCATTACTGCATCCCTCGCTCCCTCTCATTGACGAATTAACACAGATATTGCATCGCTATCAAATCCTATGGGTTCTATGACATCTGCCTCTAAATCGAGTAATGTTTCTATGGAGGCGACAGGATTTTCTTTTGGGATACGAGTATCTCCTTTCCGATGCACTATTCCTTCTTTACTGCATCCCTCGCTCCCTCACATTGACGAATTAACACACAAATTGTGTCGCTATGAAAAACTATGTGTTCTATGACTTCTCCTTCGAAACCAAGTAACATTTTTATGGAAACGACAGGATTTTCTTTTGGGATAAGAGTATCTCCTTTCCGATGCACTATTCCTTCTATACTGCATCCCTTGCTCCTTCACATTGACGAATTAACACAGAAATTGCGTCGCTATGAAATGCTATGGGTTCCATGGCTTCTCCTTCTAAATGAAATAACGTTTCTATGGAATCGACAGGTATTTATTTTGGTATGCGTGATCTCCTTTCCGATGCACTATTCCTTCTTTACTGTATCCCTCGCTCCCTCACATTGTCGAATTAACACAGAAATTGCGTCGATATGAATTACTATGTGTTCTATGTCTTCTCCTTAGAAATCGATTAACGTTTCTAGGGAAACGACAGGATTTTCTTTTGGTATACGAGTATCTCCTTTCCGAAGCACTATTCCTTCTTTACTGCATATCTCGCTCCCCCAAGTTGAGGAATTGACACAGAAATTGCGTCGCTATGAATTACTATGTGTTCTATGTCTCCTCCTTCTAAATCGAGTAACGTTTCTAGGGAAACGACAGGATTTTCTTTTGGAATACGAGTACGTCCTCTCCGATGCACTATTCCTTCATTACTGCATCCCTCGCTCCCTCACATTGACGAAATAACACAGATATTGCATCGCTATCAAATCCTATGGGTTCTATGACATCTGCCTCTAAATCGAGTAACGTTTCTATGGAGGCGACAGGATTTTCTTTTGGGATACGAGTATCTCCTTTCCGATGCACTATTCCTTCTTTTCTGCATCCCTCGGTCCCTCACATTGACGAATTAACACCGAAATTGCGTCGCTATGAATTACTATGGGTTCTATGACTTCTCCTTCTAAATCGAGTATCGTTTCTATCTAAACGAGAGGATTTTCTTTTGGTATACGAGTATCTCCTTTCCGATGCACTATTCCTTCCTTACAGCATTCCTTGCTTCCTCACATAGACAATTTAACACAGAAATTGTGTCGCTATGAAGTACTATAGGTTCTATGACGTCTCCTTCTAAATCGAGTAAGGTTTCTATGGAAACTAGAGGATTTTCTTTTGCTATACGAGTATCTCCTTTCCTATGCACTATTGCTTCTTTACTGAATACCTCACTCCCTCACATTGACGAATTAATACAGATAATGCGTCGCTATAAATTACTATGTGTTCTATAACTTTTCCTTCTAAATCGAGTAACGTTTCTATGGAAACGAGAGGATTTTCTTTTCGTATACGAGTATCTCTTTTCCGATGCAGTATTCCTTCCTCACTGCATTTCTCGCTTCCTCACATTGACGATTTAACACAGAAATTGTGTGGCTATAAATTTCTATGGCTTCTATGACGTCTCCTTCTAAATCGAGTAACGTTTCTATGGAAACGAGAGGATTTTCTTTTCGTATACGAGTATCTCCTTTCCGATGCAGTATTCCTTCCTCACTGCATTTCTCGCTTCCTCACATTGACGATTTAACACAGAAATTGTGTGGCTATAAATTTCTATGGCTTCTATGACGTCTCCTTCTAAATCGAGTAACGTTTCTATGGAAACGAGAGGATTTTCTTTTGGTATACGAGTATCTCCTTTCCGATGCACTATTCCTTCTTTACTGCATCCCTAGATCCCTCACATTGAAGAATAAGTACAGAGATTGCGCCGCTATGAAATACTAAGGGTTCTATGACTTCTCCTTCTAAATCTAGTAACGTTTCTATGGATACGACAAGATTTTCTTTTGGGAAACGAGTATCTCCGATCCGATGCACTATTACTTCTTTTCTGCATCCCTCGCTCCCACGTATTGACGAATTGACACAGAAATGCCGTTGCTATGAAATACTGTTGGTTCTATGACTTCTCCTTATAAATCAAGTAACATTTCTATGGAAACGACAGGATTTTCTTTTGGGATAAAAGTATCTCCTTTCCGATTCACTATTCCTTGTTTACTGCATCCCTCGCTCCCTCATATTGACGAATTAACATAGGAATTGCGTCGCTATGAAATACTATTGGTCCTATGACTTCTCCTTCGAAAACGAGTAACGATTCCATTGAAACGACAGGATTTTCTTTTGGGATACAAGTATGTCCTTTCCGATGCAATATTCGTTCTTTTCTGCATCCCTTACTCCTTCACATTGACGAATTAACACAGAAATTGCGTCGCTATGATATGCTATGGGATCTATGGCTTCTCCTTCTAAATCAAATAACGTTTCTATGGAAACGACAGGTATTTCTTTTGAGATGCGTGTATCTCCTTTCCGATGCACTATTCTTTCTTTACCGCATCCCTCGCACCCTCACATTGACGAATTAACACATGCATTGCGTGGCTATGAAATTCTATGGGTTCTATGACTTCTCCTTCTAAATCAAGCAACGTTTCTATTGAAACGGCAGGATATTATTTTGGGCTACGAGTATCTCCTTTCCGATGCACCATTCGTTCTTTACTGCATCTCTCGTTCCCTGACCTTGACAAATTAACACAGAAAGTGCGTCGCTATGAAATACTATGAGTTCTATGACTTCTCCTGCTAAATCGAGTAACGTTTCTATTGAAACGACAGGATTTTCTTTTGGAATACGAGTATGTCCTCCCCGATGCACTATTCCTTCATTACTGCATCCCTTGCTCCCTCACATTGACGAATTAACGCAGATATTGCATCGCTATCAAATCCTATGGGTTCTATGACATCTGCCTCTAAATCGAGTAACGTTTCTATGGGAGCGACAGGATTTTCTTTTGGGATACGAGTATCTCCTTTCCGATGCACTATTCCTTCATTTCTGCATCCCTCGCTGCGTCACTTTGACGAATTAACACAGAAATTGCATCGCTATGAAATACTATTGGTTCTATGACATCTCCTTCTAACTCTTGTAACGTTTCTATATAAGCGACAGGATTTTCTTTTGGGATTCGAGTATCTCCTTTCCTATGCACTATTCCTTCTTAACTGCATCCCTCGCTTCCTCACATTGACGATTTAACACAGAATTTGTGTCGCTATGAATTACTATGGGTACTATGACTTCTCCTTCTAAATCGAGTAACGTTTCTATGGAGACGAGAGCATTTTCTTATGGTATTCGAGTATCTCCTTTCCGATGCACCATTCCTTCTTTACTGCATCTCTCGTTCCCTCACATTGACAAATTAACACAGAAATGGCGTCGCTATGAGATACTATGTGTTCTATGACTTCTCCTTCTAAATCGAGTAACTTCTCTATGGAAGCGACAGGATTTTCTTTTGGGAAACGAGTATCTCCTTTCCGATGCACTATTCCTTCTTTTCTGCATTCCTCGCTCCCTCACATTGACGAATTAACACAGAAATTGCGTCGCTATGAATTACTATGTGTTCTATGACTACTCCTTCTAAATCGAGTAACGTTTCTATGGAAGCGAGAGGATTTTCTTTTGGTACACGAGTATCTCCTTTCCGATGCACTATTTCTTCCTTACTGCATTCCTCGCTTCCTCACATACACGATTTAACACAGATATTGTGTCGCTATGAATTACTATGGGTTCAATGACGTCTCCTTCTAAATCGAGTAACGTTTCTATGGAAACGAGAGGGTTTTCTTTTGGTATACGAGTATCTCCTTTCCGATGCACTTTTCCTTCTTTACTGCATCCCTAGTTCCCTCACATTGAAGAATAAGTACAGAGATTGCGTCGCTATGAAATACTAAGGGTTCTATGACTTCTCCTTCTAAATCTAGTAACGTTTCTATGGAAACGACAAGATTTTCTTTTGGGAAACGAGTATCTTCTTTCCGATGCACTATTGCTTCTTTACTGCATCCCTCGCTCCCTCGTATTGACGAATTAACACAGAAATGGCGTTGCTATGAAATAATGTGGGTTCTATGACTTCTCCTTCTAAATCGAGTAACGTTTCTATGGAAACGTCAGGATTTTCTTTTGGGTTACGAGTACTTCCTTTCCGATGCACAATTCCATCTTTACTGCATCACTCGCTGCCTCTCATTTACAAATTTACACAGAAATGGCGTCGCTATGATATACTATTGGTTCTATGACATCTCCTTCTAACTATTGTAACGTTTCTATGGAAGCGACAGGATTTTCTTTTGGGATTCGAGTATCTCCTTTCCTATGCACTATTCCTTCTTTTCTGCATCTCTCGCTCCCTCACATTGACGTATTAACACAGAAATTGCGTCGCTAAGAAATACTATGGGTTCTACGACTTCTCCTTCTAAATCGAGTAACGTTTCTAGGGAAACGACAGGATTTTCTTTTGGTATACCAGTATCTCCTTTCCGATGCACTATTTCTTCTTTACTGCATCTCTCGCTCCCTCACATTGACGAATTAACACAGAAATTGCGTCGTTAGAATTACTATGGGTTCTATGACTTCTCCTTCTAAATCGAGTAACGTTTCTATGGAAACGAGAAGATTTTCTTTTGGTATACGAGTATCATCTTTCCGATGCACTATTCTTTCTTTACTGCATCAGTCGCTCCCTCACTTTGACTAATTAACACAGAAATTGCGTCGCTATGAAATACTATGGGTTCTATGACATCTCCCTCTAATTCGAGTAACGTTTCTATGGAAGAGACAGGATTATTTTTTTGGGATACGAGTATCTCCTTTCCGAAGCACTATTCCTTCCTTACTGCATCCCTCGCTTCCTCACATTGACGATTTAACGCAGATTTTGTGTCGCTATGAATTACTATGGGTTCTATGACTTCTCCTTCTAAAGCGAGTAACGTTTCTATGGAAACGACGGGATTTTCTTATGGTATACGAGTATCCCCTTTCCGATGCACTATTCCTTCATTACTGCATCCCTAGTTCCCTCACATTGAAGAATGAGTACAGAGATTGCGTTGCTATGAAATACTAAGGGTTCTATGACTTCTCCTTCTAAAGCTAGTAACGTTTCTATGGAAACGACAAGATTTTCTTTTGGGTTACGAGTATCTCCTTTCCGATGCACTATTCCTTCTTTACTGCATCTCTCGCTCCCTCACATTGACGATTTAACATAGAAATTGCGTCGCTATGAATTACTATGTGTTCTATGACTTCTCCTTCTAAATCGAGTAACGTTTCTAGGGAAACGACAGGAATTTCTTTTGGTATACGAGTATCTCCGTTCCGATGCACTATTCTTTCTTTACTGCATCTCTCGCTCCCTCACATTGACGAATTATCACAGAAGTTGCGTCGCTATCAAATACCATGTTTGTATGACTTCTCCTTCTAAATCGATAAACATTTCTATGGAAACGACAGGATTTTCTTTTGGGATGAGAGTATCCCCTTTCCGATGCACTATTCCTTCTTTGCTGTATCCCACGCTCCCTCACATTGACGAATTAACACAGAATTTTCGTCGCTTTGAAATACTATGGGTTCTATGACTTCTCCTTCTAAATCGAGTAACGTATCTAGGGAAACGACAGGATTTTCTTATTGGATTCGAACATCTCCTTTCCTATGCACTATTCCTTCTTTACTGCATCCCTCGCTCCCTCACATTGACGTATTAACACAGAAATTACGTCGCTATGAATTACTATGGTTTCTATGACTTTTCCTTCTAAATCGAGAAACGTTTCTATGGAAACGATAAGATTTTCTTTTGGTATACGAGTATCTCCTTTCAGATGCATTATTCCTTCCTTACTGCGTTTCTTGCTTCCTCACATTGACGATTTAACACAGAAATTGTGTCGCTATGCATTACTATGGGTTCTATGACGTCTCCTTCTAAATCGAGTAACGTTTCTATGGAAACGAGAGGATTTTCTATTGGTATACGAGTATCTCATTTCCGATGCACTATTCCTTCTTTACTGCATCCCTAGTTCCCTCACATTGAAGAATAAGTACAAAGATTTGGTCGCTATGAAATACTAAGGGTTAATGACTCCTCCTTCTAAATCTAGTAAAGTTTCTATGGAAGCGACAGGATTTTCTTTTGGGATTCGAGTATCTCCTTTCCGATGCACTATTCTTTCTTTACTGCATCTCTCGCTTCCTCACATTGACGAATTAACTGAGAAATTGCGTCGCTATGAATTACTATGGGTTCTATGACTTCTTTTTCTAAATCGAGTAACGTTTCTATGGAAACGAAAGGATTTTCTTTTGGTATACGAGTATCTACTTTCCGATGCACTATTCCTTCATTACTGCATCCCTCGCTCCCTCACTTTGACTAATTAACACAGATATTGCGTCGCTATGAAATACTATGGGTTCTATGACTTCTCCTTATAAATCGAGTAATGTTTCTATGGAAGCGACAGGATTTTTTTCTGGGATACGAGTATCTCCTTTCCGATGCACTATTCCTTCTTTACTGCATCCCTCGCTTCCTCACATTGACGATTTAACACAGAATTAGTGTCGCTATGAATTACTATGGGTTCTATGACGTCTCCTTCTGAACCGAGTAACGTTACTATGGAAACGGGAGGATTTTCTTATGGTATACGAGTATGTCCTTTCCGATGCACTATTCCTTCTTTACTGCATCCCTAGTTCCTTCACATTGAAGAATAAGTACAGAGATTGCGTCGCTATGAAATACTAAGGATTCTATGACTTCTCCTTCTAAATCTAGTAACGTTTCTATGGAAACGACAAGATTTTCTTTAGAGATACGAGTATTTCCTTTCCGATGCACTATTACTTCTTTACTGCATCTCTCGCTCCCTCGTATTGACGAATTAACACAGAAATGGCGTTGCTATGAAATACTATGGGTTCTATGACTTCTCCTTCTAGATCGAGTTAAATTTCAATGGAAACGTCAGGAATTTCTTTTGGGATACGTAGTATCTCCTTTCCGATGCAGTATTCCTTCTTTTCTGCATCTCTCGCTCCCTCACATTAACGAATTAACAGAGAATTTGCGTCGCTATGAATTACTATAGGTTCTATGACTTCTCCTTCTAAATCGAGTAACGTTTCTATGAAAACGTCAGGATTTTCTTTTGGGTTACGAGTACTTCCTTTCCGATGAACTATTCCTTCTTTACTGTATCACTCGCTGCCTCACATTTACAAATTAAAACAGAAATTGCGTCGCTATGAAATACTATTGGTTCTATGACATCTCCTTCTAACTCTTGTAACGTTTCTATGGAAGCGACAGAATTTTCTTTTGGGATTCTAGTAACTCCTTTCCTATGCACTATTCCTTCTTTACTGCATCTCTCGCTCCTACTGCATCTCTCGCTCCATCACATTGACGAATTAACACAGAAATTGCGTCGCTATGAATTACTATGGGTTCTATGACTTCTCCTTCTAAATCGAGTAACGTTTCTATGGAAACGAGAGGATTTTCTTTTGGAATACGAGTATCTACTTTCCGATGCACTATTCCTTCTTTACTGCATACCTCGCTCCCTCACTTTGACTAATTAACACAGAAATTGCGTCGCTATGAAATACTATGTGTTCTATGACTTCCCCTTCTAAATCGAGTAACGCTTCTATGGAAGCGACAGGATTTTCTTTTGGTATACGAGTATCTCCTTTCCGATGCACTATTCCTTCTTTACTGCATCCCTCGCTCCCTCTCATTGACGAATTAACACCTAAATTGCGTCGCTATGAAAAACTATGTGTTCTGTGACTTCTCCTTCTAAATCGAGTAACGTTTCTATGGAAACGAGTGGATTTTCTTTTGGTATTCGAGTATCTCAAATTCCGATGCACTATTCCTTCCTTACTGCATTCTTCGCTTCCTCACATAGACGATTTAACACAGAAATTGTGTCGCTATGAATTTCTATGGGTTCTATGACGTCTCCTTCTAAATCGAATAACGTTTCCATGGAAACGAGAGGATTTTCTTTTGGTATACGAGTATCTCCTTTCCGATGCACTATTTCTTCCTTACTGCATTCCTCGCTTCCTCACATTGACGATTTAACACAGAAATTGTGTCGCTATGAATTACTATGGGTTCTATGACGTCTCCTTCTTAATCGAGTAACGTTACTATGGAAACGAGAGGATATTCTTTTGGTATCCGAGTATCTCCTTTCCGATGCACTATTCCTCTTTACTGCATCCCTAGTTCCCTCACATTGAAGAATAAGTACAGAGATTGCGTCGCTATGAAATACTAAGGGTTCTATGACTTCTCCTTCTAATTCTAGTAACGTTTCAATGGAAACGACAAGATTTTCTTTTGGGAAACGAGTGTCTTCTTTCCGATGCACTATTACTTCTTTACTGCATCCCTCGCTCCCTCGTATTGACGAATTAACACAGATATGGCGTTGCTATGAAATACTGTGCGTTCTATGACTTCTCCTTCTAAATCGAGTAACGTTTCAATGGAAACGTCAGGATTTTCTTTTGGAATACGAGTATCTCCTTTCCGATGCACTATTCCTTCTTTACTGCATCACTCGCTGCCTCACATTTACAAATTAACACAGAAATTGCGTCGCTATGAAATACTATTGTTTCTATGACATCTCCTTCTATCGCTTGTAACGCTTCAGTGGACGCGACAGGATTTCCTTTTGGGATTCGAGTAACTCCTTTCCTATGCACTATTCCTTTTTTACTGCATCTCTCGTTCCCTCACATTGACAAATTAACACAGAAATGGCGTTGCTATGAAATACTACGGGTTCTGTGACTTCTCCTTCTAAATCGAGGAACGTTTCTATTTAAATGTCAGGTTTTTCTTTTGGGTTACGAGTACCCCCTTTCCGACGCACTATTCCTTCTTTACTGCATCCCTCGCTCCCTCACATTTACAAATTAACACAGAAATTGCGTCGCTATGAAATACTCTTGGTTCTATGACATCTCCTTCTAAACCGAATAACGTTTCTAGGGAATCAACAGGATTTTACTTTGGGATACGAGTATCTCCTTTCCGATGCACTATTCCTTCTTTACTGCATCTCTCACTCCCTCACATTGACGAATTAACACAGAAATTGCGTCGCTATGAAATGCTATGGGTTCTATGACTTCTCATTCCAAATTGAGTAACGTTTCTATGGAAACGACAGGATTTTCTTTTGGGATACGAGTATCTCCTTTCCGATGCACTATTCCTTCTTTACTGCATCCCTCGTTCCCTCACATTGACGAATAAGCACAGAAATGGCGTCGCTGTGAAATACTATGGGTTCTATGACTTCTCCTTCTAAATCGAGTAACGTTTCTATGGAAGCGCCAGGATTTTCTTTTGGGATACGAGTATCTCCCTTCCGATGCACTATTCCTTCTTTACTGCATCCCTCGCTCCCTAACATTGACGAATTAACACAAAATTTGCGTCGCTATGAAATATTATGTGTTCTATGATTTCTCCTTCTAAATGGAGTAACATTTCTATGGAATCGGCAGGATTTTCTTTTGGGATATGAGTATCTCCTTTCCGATGCACTATTCCTTCTTTACTGTATCCCTCGCTCCCTCATATTGACAAATTAACACAGAAATTGCGTCGCTATGAAATACTATTGGTTCTATGACTTCTCCTTCTAAATCGAGTAACGTTTCCATTGAAAGGACAGGATTGTCTTTTGGGATACGAGTATCTCCATTCTGATGCACTATTCCTTCTGTCCTGCATCCCTTGCTCCCTGATATTGGCGAATTAGCACAGAAATTGCGTCGGTATGAAATCGCATGAGCTCTATGACTTCTCCTTCTAAATCGAGTAACGTTTCTATGGAAACGACAGGATTTTCTTTTGGGATACGAGTATCGCCTTTCCGATGCACTATTCCTTCTTTACTGCATGCCTCGCTCCCTCACATTGACGAATTAACACAGAATTGGCGTCGCTATGAAATCCTATGTGTTCTATGACTTCTCCTCCTAAATCGAGTAACGCTTCTATGGAAACGGCAGGATTTTCTATCGGGATACGGTTATCTTCTTTCCGATGCAATATTCGTTCTTTACTGCATCCCTCGCTCCCTCACATTGGCGAATTAACACAGAAATTGCGTCGCTATGAAATACTATGGGTTCTATGACTTCTCCATCTAAATCGAGTAACGTTTCTAGGGAAACGACAGGATTTTCTTTTGGTTTACGGGTATCTCCTTTCCGAAGCACTATTACTTCTTTACTGCATCTCTCGCTCCCTCACATTGACGAATTAACACAGAAATTGCGTCGCTATGAATTACTGTGGGTTCTATGACTTCTCCTTCTAAATCGAGTAACGTTACTATGGAAACGAGAGGATTTTCTTTTGGTATACGAGTATCTCCAATCCGATGCACTATTCCTTCTTTACTGCATCCCTCGCTCCCTCACTTTGACTAATTAACACAGAAATTGCGTCTCTATGAGATACTACGGGTTCTATTACTTCTCCTTCTAAATCGAGTAACTTTTCTATGGAAGCGACAGTATTTTCTTTTGGGATACGCGTACCTCCTTTCCGATGCACTATTCCTCGCTTACTGCATCCCTCGCTCCCTCACATTGACGAATAAACACACAAATTGCGTCGCTATGAAAAACTATGTGTTCTATGACTTCTCCTTCTAAATTGAGTAACATTTCTATGGAAACGACAAGATTTTCTTTTGGGATAAAAGTATCTCCCTTCCGATGCACTATTCCTTCTTTACTGCATCCCTCGTTCCTTCATATTGACAACTTAACATAGAAATTGCGTCGCTATGAAATACTATTTGTTCTATGACTTCTCCTTCTAAATCGAGTAACGTTTCCATTGAAACGACAGGATTTTCTTTTGGGATACGACTATCTCCATTCCGATGCACTAATCCTTCTTTACTGCCTCCCTTGCTCCTTCACATTGACGAATTAACACAGAAATACGTCGCTATGAAATTCTATGGGTTCTATGGCTTCCCCTTCTAAATCAAATAACGTTTCTATGGAAACGGCAGGTATTTCTTTTGGGATGCGTGTATCTCCTTTCCGATGCACTATTCCTTCTTTACTGCATCCCTCGCTCCCTCACATTGCCGAATTAACACAGACATTCCGTGGCTATGAAATACTATGGGTTCAACGACTTCTTCTTCTAAATCGAGTAACGTTTCTATGGAAACGACAGGATATTATTTTGGGATACGAGTATCTCCTTTCCGATGCACCATTCCTTCTTTACTGCATCTCTCGTTCCCTCACATTGACAAATTAACACAGAAATGGCGTTGCTATGAAATACTATGGGTTCTGTGACTTCTCCTTCTAAATCGAGGAACGTTTCTATTTAAATGTCAGGTTTTTCTTGTGGGTTACGAGTACCCCCTTTCCGACGCACTATTCCTTCTTTACTGCATCCCTCGCTCCCTCACATTTACAAATTAACACAGAAATTGCGTCGCTATGAAATACTATTGGTTCTATGACATCTCCTTCTAAACCGAGTAACGTTTCTAGGGAATCAACAGGATTTTACTTTGGGATACGAGTATCTCCTTTCCGATGCACTATTCCTTCTTTACTGCATCTCTCACTCCCTCACATTGACGAATTAACACAGAAATTGCGTCGCTATGAAATGCTATGGGTTCTATGACTTCTCATTCTAAATTGAGTAACGTTTCTATGGAAACGACAGGATTTTCTTTTGGGATACGAGTATCCCCTTTCCGATACACTATTCCTTCTTTACTGCATCCCTCGTTCCCTCACATTGACGAATAAGCACAGAAATGGCGTCGCTGTGAAATACTATGGGTTCTATGACTTCTCCTTCTAAATCGAGTAACGTTTCTATGGAAACGACAAGATTTTCTTTTGGGAAACGAGTATCTTCTTTCCGATGCACTATTACTTCTTTACTGCATCCCTCGCTCCCTCGTATTGACGAATTAACACAGATATGGCGTCGCTATGAAATACTGTGGGTTCTATGACTTCTCCTTCTAAATCGAGTAACGTTTCTATGGAAACGTCAGGATTTTCTTTTGGGTTACGAGTACTTCCTTTCCGATGCACTATTCCTTCTTTACTGCATCACTCGCTGCCTCACATTTACAAATTAACACAGAAATTGCGTCGCTATGAAATACTATTGGTTCTATGACATCTCCTTCTATCGCTTGTAACGTTTCAGTGGAAGCGAAAGGGTTTTCTTTTGGGATTCGAGTAACTCCTTTCCTATGCACTATTCCTTCTTTACTGCATCTCTTGTTCCTACTGCATCTATCGCTCCCTCACATTGACGAATCAACACAGATATTGCGTCGCTATGAAATACTATGGGTTCTATGACTTCTCCTTCTAAATCGAGTAACGTTTCTAGGGAAACGACAGGATTTTCTTTTGGAATACGAGTATCTCCTTTCCGATGCACTATTTCTTCTTTACTGCATCTCTCGCTCCCTCACATTGGCGAATTAACACAGATATTGCGTCGCTATGAATTACTATGGGTTCTATGACTTCTCCTTGTAAATCGAGTAACGTTTCTAGGGAAACGACAGGATTTTCTTTTGGAATACGAGTATCTCCTTTCCGATGCACTATTCCTTCTTTATTGCATCCCTTGCTCCTTCACATTGACGAATTAACACAGAAATTGCGTCGCTATGAAATGCTATGGGTTCTATGACTTCTCCTCTTAAATCGAGTAACGTTTCTATGGAAACGACAGGATTTTCTTTTGGGATACGACTATCTCCTTTCCGATGCACTATTGCTTCCTTTCTGCATTCCTCGTTCCCTCACATGGAAGAATAAGAACAGAGATTGCGTCGCTATGATATAATAAGTGTCCTATGACTTCTCCTTTTAAATCTAGTAACGTTTCTATGGAAACGACTAGATTTTCTTTTGGAATACGAGTATCTCCTTTCCGATGCACTATTCCTTCTTTACTGCATCCCTAGTTCCCTCACATTGAGGAATAAGTACCGCGATTGCATCGCTATGAATTACTAAGGGTTCTATGACTTCTCCTTCTAAATCGAGTAACGTTTCTAGGGAAACGACAGGATTTTCTTTTGGTATACGAGTATATCCTTTCCGATGCACTATTCTTTCTTTACTGCATCCCTCGCTCCCTCACATTGACGAATTATCACAAAACTTGTGTCGCTATCAAATACCATGTGTTCCATGACTTCTCCTTCTAAATGGATTAACATTTCTATAAGAAACGACAGGATTTCCTTTTGGGATAAGAGTATTTCCTTTCCGATGCACTATTCCTTCTTTACTGTATACCTCGCTCCCTCATATTGACAAATTAACACAGAAATTGCGTCGCTATGAATTACTATTGGTTCTATGACTCCTCCTTCTAAATCGATTAACGTTTCCATTGAAACGACAGGATTTTCTTTTGGGATACGAGTATCTCCATTCCGATGCACTATTCCTTCTTTACTGCATCCTTTGCTCCCTCATATTGACGAATTAACACAGAAATTGCGTCGCTATGAAATACTAAGGGTTCTATGACTTCGCCTTCTAAATCGAGTTACGTTCCTATGGAAGCGACAAGGTTTTCTTTTGTAATACGAGTATCTCCATTCCGATGCACTATTCCTTCTTTACTGCATCCCTAGTTCCCTCACATTGACGAATTAACACACAAATTGCGTCGCTATGAAATACTATGTGTTCTATGATTTCTCCTTCTAAATGGAGTAACGTTTCTATGGAATCAACAGGATTTTCTTTTGGGATATGAGTATCTCCTTTCCGATGCACTATTCCTTCTTTACTGTATCCCTCGCTCCCTCATATTGACAAATTGACACAGAAATTGCGTCGCTATATAATACTATTGGTTCTATGACTTCTCCTTCTAAATCGAGTAACGTCTCCATTGAAACGACAGGATTTTCTTTTGGGATACGACGATCTCCTTTCCGATGCACTATTCCTTCTTTACTGCAACTTTCGTTCCCTCACATTGACGAATAAGCATAGGAATTGCGTCGCTGTGAAATACAAAGGGTTTTATGACTTCTCCTTCTAAATCGAGTAACGTTTCAATGGAAACGACAGGTTTTCTTTTCGGATACGAGTATCACCTTTCCGATGCACTATTCCTTCTTTACTGCATCCCTGGCTCCTTCACAGTGCCGATTTAACACAGTTATTGCGTCGCTATGAAATACTATGGGGTCTATGAGTTCTCCTTCTAAATCGAGTATCGTTTCTATGGAAGCGAAAGGATTTTCTCTTGGTACACGAGTATCGCCTTTCCGATGCACTATTCCTTCTTCATTGCATCCCTCGCTCCCTCACATTGACGAATTAACACAGAATTGGCGTCGCTATGAAATACTATGGGTTCTATGACTTCTCGTTCTAAATCGAGTAAAGTTTCTATGGAACCGACAGGATTTTCTTTTGGGATACGAGTATCGCCTTTCCGATGCACTATTCCTTCTTTACTGCATCCCTCGCTCCCTCACATTGACGAATTAACACAGAATTGGCGTCGCTATGAAATCCTATGTGTTCTATGACTTCTCCTCCTAAATCGAGTAACGCTTCTATGGAAACGGCAGGATTTTCTTTCGGGATACGGCTATCTTCTTTCCGATGCATTATTCGTTCTTTACTGCATCCCTCGCTCCCTCACATTGGCGAATTAAAAGAGAAATTGCGTCGCTATGAAATACTATGGGTTCTATGACTTCTCCATCTAAATCGAGTAACGTTTCTAGGAAAACGAGAGGATTTTCTTTTGGTTTACGGGTATCTCCTTTCCGAAGCACTATTCCTTCTTTACTGCATCTCTCGCTCCCTCACATTGACGAATTAACACCGAAATTGCGTCGCTATGAATTACTATGGGTTCTATGACTTCTCCATCTAAATCGAGTAACGTTACTATGGAAACGAGAGGATTTTCTTTTGGTATACGAGTATCTCCAATCCGATGCACTACTCCTTCTTTACTGCATCCCTCGCTCCCTCACTTTGACTAATTAACACAGATGTTGCGTCTCTATGAAATACTACGGGTTCTATTACTTCTCCTTCTAAATCGAGTAACTTTTCTATGGAAGCGACAGTATTTTCTTTTGGGATACGAGTATCTCCTTTCCGATGCACTATTCCTTCTTTACTGCATCCCTCGCTCCCTCACTTTGACGAATTAACACACAAATTGCGTCGCTATGAATTACTATGTGTTCTATGACTTCTCCTTCTAAATGGAGTAACATTTCTACGGAAACGACAGGATTTTCTTTTGGGATAAAAGTATCTCCTTTCCGATGCACTATTCCTTCTTTACTGTGTCCCTCGCTCCATCATATTGACAAAATTAACACAGAAATTGCGTCGCTATGAAATACTATTGGTTCCATCACTTCTCCTTCTAAATCGAGTAACGTTTCCATTGAAACGACAGGATTTTCTTTTGGGATACGAGTATCTCCTTTCCGATGCACTATTCCTTATTTAATGCATCCCTCGCTCCCTCACATCGACGAAATAACAATGACATTGCGTCGCTATGAAATAGTATGGGTTCTATGACTTTTTCTAAATCGAATGACGTTTCTATGGAAACGACAGTAATTTCTTTTTGGATACGATTATCTCCCTTCCGATGCACTATTCCTTCTTTACTGTATCCCTCGCTCCCTCATATTGACAAATTAACACAGAAATTGCGTCGCTATGAAATACTATTGGTTCTATGACTTCTCCTTCTAAATCGAGTAACGTTTCCATTGAAAGGACAGGATTGTCTTTTGGGATACGAGTATCTCCATTCTGATGCACTATTCCTTCTGTCCTGCATCCCTCGCTCCCTGATATTGGCGATATAACACAGAAATTGCGTCGCTATGAAATCGCATGAGTTCTATGACTTCTCCTTCTAAATCGAGTAACGTTTCTATGGAAACGACAGGATTTTCTTTTGGGATACGACTAACTCCTTTCCGATGCACTATTCCTTCTTTACTGCATCCCTCGTTCCCTCACATTGACGAATAAGCACAGACATTGCGTCGCTATGAAATACTATAGGTTCTATGACTTTTTCCAAATCGAATAACGTTTCTATGGAAACGACAGTATTTTCTTTTTGGATAGGAGTATCTCCTTTCTGATGCACTATTCCTTCTTTTCTGCATCCCTCGTTCCCTCACATTGACGAATAAGCAAAGAAATTGCGTAGCTATGAAATACTATGGGTTCTATCACTTCTCCTTCTAAATCTAGTAACGTTTCTATGGAAACGACAAGATTTTCTTTGGAATACGAGTATCTCCTATCCGATGCACTATTCCTTCTTTACTGCATCCCTCGTTCACTCACATTGACGAATAAGTACAGAGATTGCGTCGCTATGAGGTACTAAGGGTTCTATGACTTCTCCTTCTAAATCTAGTAACGTTTCTATGGAAACGACAAGATTTTCTTCTGGAAAACGAGTATCTCATTTCCGATGCACTATTCCTTCTTTACTGCATCCCTAGTTCCCTCTCATTGAGGAATATGTACAGAGATTGCGTCGCTATGAAATACTAAGGGTTCTATGACTTCTCCTTCTAAATCTAGTAACGTTTCTATGGAAACGATAAGATTTTCTTTGGAATACGAGCATCTCCTATCCGATGCACTATTACTTCTTTACTGCATCCCTCGCTCCCTCACAATGACGAATTAACACAGAATTGGTGTTGCTATGAAATACTATGGGTTCTATGACTTCTCCTTCTAAATCGAGGAACGTTTCTACTTGAACGTCAGGATTTTCTTTTGGGTTACGGGTACCTCCTTTCCGATGCACTATTCCATCTTTACTGCATCCCTCGCCCCTCACATTTACAAATTCACACAGAAATAGCGTCGCTATGAAATACTATTGGCTCTATGACATCTCCTTCTAAACCGAGTAACGTTTCTAGGGAAACGACAGGATTTTCTTTTGGGATACGAGTATCTCCTTTCCGATGCACTATTCCTTCTTTACTGCATCTCTCGCTCCCTCACATTGACGAATTAACACAGATATTGCGTCGCTATCAAATACTATGGGTTCTATGACATCTCCCTGTAATTCGAGTAACGTTTCTATGGAAGAGACAGGATTTTCTTTTGGGATACGAGTATCTCCTTTCCGATGCACTATTCCTTCCTTACTGCATCCCTCGCTTCCTCACATTGACGATTTAACACAGAATTTGTGTCGCTATGAATTACTATGGGTTCTATGACTTCTCCTTCTAAATCGAGTAACGTTTCTATGGAAACGAGAGGATTTTCTTTTGGTATACGAGTATCTCCTCTTCGATGCAGCATTCCTTCTTTACTGCATCCCTAGTTCCCTCACATTGAAGAATAAGTACAGATTGCGTCGCTATGAAATACTAAGGGTTCTATGACTTCTCCTTCTAAATCTAGTAACGTATCTATGGAAACGAAAAGATTTTCTTTTGGGATACGAGTATCTCCTTTATGATGCACTATTATTTCTTTACTGCATCCCTCGCTCCCTCGTATTGACGAATTAACACAGAAGTGGCATTGCTATGAAATACTATGGGTTCTATGACTTCTCCTTCTAAATCGAGTAACGTTTCTATGGAAACGACTGGATTTTCTTTTGGGATACGAGTATCTCCATTCCGATGCACAATTCCTTCTGTACTGCAACCCTCGTTCCCTCACATTGGCAAATTAACACAGACATTGCGTAGCTACGAAATCGCATGAGTTCTATGACTTCTCCTCCCAAATCTAGTAACGTTTCAGTGGAAACGACAGGATTTTCTTTTGGGATACGGCTATCTCCTTTCCGATGCACTAATCCTTCTTTACTGCATCCCTCGTTCCCTCACATTGACGAATAAGAACAGAAATTTTGTCGCTGTGAAGTACTAAGGGTTCTATGTCTTCTCCTTCTAAATCGAGTAACGTTTCTATGGAAACGATAGGATTTTCTTTTCGGATACGAGTATCACCTTTCCGATGCACTATTCCTTCTTTAATGCATCCCTTGCTCCTTCACATTGACGAGTTAACACAGAAATTGCGTCGCTATGAAATACTATGGGTTCTATGAGTTCTCCTTCTAAATCGAGTAACGTTTCTATGGAAGCAAAAGGAATTTCTTTTGGTATACCAGTATCTCCTTTCCAATGCACTATTCCTTCTTTACTGCATCCCTCGTTCCCTCAATTTGACGAATAAGCAAAGAAATTGCGTCGCTATGAAGTAATATGGGTTCTATGACATCTCCTTCTAAACCGAGTAACGTTTCTAGGGAAACGACAGGATTTTCTTTTGGAATACGACTATCTCCTTTCCGATGCACTATTCCTTCTTTACTGCATCCCTCGCTCCCTCACATTGACGAATTAACACAGAAATAGCGGCGCTATGAAATACTATGTGTCCTATGACTTCTCCTCCTAAATCGGTTAACGTTTCTATGGAACTGACAGGATTTTCTTTTGGGATACGAGTATCTCCTTTCCAATGCACAATTCCTTATTTACTGCATCCCTCGCTCCCTCACATTGACGAATTAACAATGACATTGCGTCGCTATGAAATACTATAGGTTCTATGATTTTTTCTAAATCGAATAACGTTTCTATGGAAACGACAGTATTTTCTATTTGGATAGGAGTATCTCCTTGCTGATGCACTATTCCTTCTTTACTGCATCCCTCGCTCCCTCACATTGGCGAATTAACACAGAAATTGCGTCGCTATGAAATACTATGTGATCTATGACTTCTCCTTAAATTCGAGTAACGTTTCTATGGAAACAACAGGATTATCTTTTGGGACTCGAGTATCTCTTTTCCAGTGCACTATTCCTGCTTTACTGCATCCCACTCTACCTCACATTGACGAATTAACACAGAAAATGCGTCGCTATGAAATACTATTGGTTCTATCACTTCTCCTTCTAAATCGAGTAACATTTCTGTGGAAACGAGAGGATTTTCGTTTGGGATACGAGTATCTCCTTTCCGATGAACTATTCCATTTTGACTGCATCACTCGCTCCCTCACATTGACGAATTAAAACTGAAATAGCGTCGCTATGAAATACTATGGGTTCCATGACTTCTCTTTGCAAATCGAGAAACGTTTCTATGGAAACTTCAGGACTTTCTTTCGGGATACGGTTATCTTCTTTCCGATGCAATATTCGTTCTTTACTGCATCCCTCGCTCCCTCACATTGACGAATTAACACAGAAATTGCGTCGCTATGAAATACTATTGCTTCTATGACATCTCCTTCTAAACCGAGTAACGTTTCTAGGGAAACGACAGGATTTTCTTTTGGGATTCGAGCATCTCCTTTCCGATGCACTATTCCTTCCTTACTGCATCCCTCGCTTCCTCACATTGACGATTTAACACAGAATTTGCGTCGCTATGAAAAACTAAGGGTTCTATGACTTCTCCTTCTAAATCTAGTATCGTTTCTATGGAAACGACAAGATTTTCTTTTGGGATACGAGTATCTCCTTTTTGATACACTATTACTTCTTTACTTCATCCCTCGCTCCCTCGTATTGACGAATTAACACAGAAATGGCGTTGCTATGAAATACTATGGGTTCTATGACTTCTCCTTCTAAATCGAGTACCGTTTCTATGGAAACGTCAGGATTTTCTTTTGGGTTGCGAGTACCTCACTTCCGATGCACTATTCCTTCTTTACTGCATCCCTCGCTCCCTCACATTTACAAATTAACACATAAATTGCGTCGCTATGAAATACTATTTGTTCTATGACATTTCCTTCAAAATCGAGTAACGTTTCTATGGAAGCGACAGGATTTTATTTTGGGATACGAGTATCTCCTTTCCGATGCACTATTCCTTCTTTACTGCTTCTCTCGCTCCCTCACATTGACGAATTAACACAGAAATTGCGTTGCTATGAATTACTATGTGTTCTCTGAATACTCCTTCTATATCGAGTAACATTTCTATGGAAGAGACTGGATTTTCTTTTGGGATAAGAGTATCTCCTTTGCGATGATCTATGCCTTCTTTACTGCATCTCTCGCTCCCTCACATTGAGGAATTAACACAGAAATTGCGTCGCTATGAAATACTTTGTGATCTATGACTTCTCCTTCTAAATCGAGTAACGTTTCTAGGGAAACGACAGGATTTTCTTTTGGTATACGAGTATCTGCTTTCCGATGAACTATTCTTTCGTTACTGCATCCCTCGCTCCCTCATTTTGACCAATTAGCGCAGAAATTACGTCGCTATGAAATACTATGGATTCTATGACTTCTCCTTCTAAATCGAGTAACGTTTCAATGGAAGCGACAGGATTTACTTTTGGGATACGAGTATCTCCTTTCCGATGCACTATTCCTTCTTTACTGCATCCCTCGCTCCCTCACTTTGACGAATTAACACACAAATTGCGTCGCTATGAAATACTATGTGTTCTATGACTTCTCCTTCTAAATGGAGTAACATTTCTACGGAAACGACAGGATTTTCTTTTGGGATAAAAGTATCTCCTTTCCGATGCACTATTCCTTCTTTACTGTGTCCCTCGCTCCATCATATTGACAAAATTAACACAGAAATTGCGTCGCTATGAAATACTATTGGTTCCATCACTTCTCCTTCTAAATCAAGTAACGTTTCCATTGAAACGACAGGATTTTCTTTTGGGATACGAGTATCTCCTTTCCGATGCACTATTCCTTATTTAATGCATCCCTCGCTCCCTCACATCGACGAATTAACAATGACATTGCGTCGCTATGAAATAGTATGGGTTCTATGACTTATTCTAAATCGAATGACGTTTCTATGGAAACGACAGTAATTTGTTTTTGGATACAATTATCTCTTTTCTGATGCACTATTCCTTCTTTACTGCATCCCTCGTTCCCTCACATTGCCGAATAAGCATAGAAATTGCGTCGCTATGAAATACTATGGATTCTATGAATTCTCCTTCTAAATGGAGTATCGTTTCTATGGAGACGACAGGATTTTCTTTTGGGATAAAAGTATCTCCTTTCCGATGCACTATTCCTTCTTTAGTGTGTCCCTCGCTCCATCATATTGACAAATTAACACAGAAATTGCGTCGCTATGAAATACTATTGTTTCTATCACTTCTCCTTCTAAATCGAGTAACGTTTCCATTGAAGCGACAGGATTTTCTTTTGGGATACGAGTATCTCCTTTCCGATGCACTATTCCTTATTTACTGCATCCCTCGCTCCCTCACATTGACGAATTAACAATGACATTGCGTTGCTATGAAATACTATGGGTTCTATGGCTTTTTCTAAATCGAATGACGATTCTATGGAAACGACAGTATTTTCTTTTTGGATCCGAGTATCTCCTTTCTGATGCACAATTCCTTCTTTACTGCTTCCCTCGTTCCCTCACATTGACGAATTAACACAGAAATGGCGTCGCTATGAAATACTATGTGATCTATGACCTCTACTCCTAAATCGAGTAACGCTTCTATGGAAACGGCAGGATTTTCTTTCGGGATACGGTTATCTCCCTTCCGATGCAATATTCGTTCTTTACTGCATCCCTCGCTCCCTCACATTGGCGAATTAACACAGAAATTGCGTCGCTATGAAATACTATGTGATCTATGACTTCTCCTTCTAAATCGAGTAACGTTTCTATGGAAACAACAGGATTATCTTTTGGGACACGAGTATCTCCTTTCCTAAGCACTATTCCTGCTTAACAGCATCCCACTCGCCCTCACATTGACGAATTAACACAGAAAATGCGTCGCGATGCAGTACTATTTGTTTTATGACTTCTCCTTCTAAATCGAGTAACGTTTCTTTAGAAACGACATATTTCCTTTTGGGATGCGAGTATCTCCTTTCCGATGCACTATTCCTTCTTTACTGCATCCCACGCTCCCTCACATTGACGAATTAACACAGAAATTGGGTCGCTATGACATACTATGGATTCTATGAATTCTACTTCTAAATCGAGTAACGTTTCTATGGAAGCGACAGGATTTTCTTTTGGGATACGAGTATCTCCTTTCCGATGCACTATTCCTTCTGTACTGTCTCCCTCTGTCTCTCACATTGACGAATTAACACAGAAATTGCGTCTCTATGAATTACTATGGGTTCTATGACTTCTCCTTCTAAATCGAGTAACGTTTCTATGGAAACGACAGGATATTCTTTTGGGATACGAGTATGTCCTTTCCGATGCACTATTCCTTCTTTACTGCATCCCTCGTTCCCCCACATTGACGAATTAGCACACAAATTGCGTCGCTATGAAATACTATGTGTTCTATAAACTCTACTTATAAATCGAGTAGCGTTTCTATGGAAACTACAGGATTTTTTTTTGGGATACGAGTTTCTGCTTCCCGATGCACTATTTCTTCTTTACTGCATCCCTCGTTCCCTCACATAAACGAATTAACACAGAAATTGCGTAGCTATGAATTACAATGGGTTCTATGACTTCTCCTTCTAAGTCGAGTAACGTTTCTATGGAAACGACAGGATTTCCTTTTGGGAATCGAGTATCTCCTTTCCGATGCACTATTCCTTCTTTACTGTATCCCTCGCTCCCTCACATTGACGAATTAACACAGAAATTGCGTCGCCATGAAATACTATGGGTTCTATAACTTCTCCTTCTAAATCGAGGAACGTTTCTATTGAAAGGAAAGAATTTTCTTTTGCGATACGAATTTCTCCTTTCCGATGCACTATTCCTTCTTTACTGCACCCTCCGCACCCTCACATTGACGAATTAACAATGAAATTGCGTTGCTAAGAAATACAATGCGTTCTATGACTTCTCCTTCTAAATCGAGTAACGTTTAGTTGGGAACGACAGGATTTTCTTTTGGAATGCAAATATCTCCTTTCCGATGCACTATTCCTTCTTTACTGCATCCCTCGCTCCCTCACTTTGACGAATAAGCACAGAAATTGCGTCGCTATGAAATACTATGGGTTCTATGACTTGTCCATCTAAAGCGAGTATCGTTTCTATACAAAAGGACATGATTTTCTTTTGGGATACGAGTATCTCCTTATTGATGCGCCATTCCTTCTTTACTGCATCCCTCGCTCCCTCACATTGACGAATAAGCACAGACATTGCGTCGCTATGAAATATTATGTGTTGTATGGCTTCTCCTTCTAAATCGAGTAACGTTTCTATGGAAATGATAGGATTTTCTTTTGGGATACGTCTATCTCCTTTCCGATGCACTATTCCTTCTTTACTGCATCCATCGCTCCCTCATATTGACGAATTAACGCAAAAATTGGGTCGCTATGAAATACTATGGGTTCTATGACTTCTCGTTCTAAATCGAGTAACGTTTCTATGGAAACGACAGGATTTGCAATTGGGATTCGAGTATCTCCTTTCCCACGCTATATTCCTTCTTTACTGCATCCCTAGCTCCTTCACATTGACGATTTAACACAGAAATTGCGTCGCTATGAAATACTATGGGTTCTATGACTTCTCCGTCTAAACTGAGTAACCTTTCTATGGAAACGACAGGATTTTCTTTTGGGATACGAGTATCTCCTTTCCGATGCACTAATCCTTCTTTACTGCAACCCTCGCCCCCTCACATTGACGAATTAACACAGAAATTGCGTCGCTATGAAATACTATGAGTTCTATGACTTCTCCTTCTAAATCGAGTAACGTATCTATTGAAACGACAGGACTTTCTTTTGGGATACGAGTATCTCCTTTCCGATGCACTATTCCTTCTTTACTGCAAACCTGGCTCCCTCACATTGACGAATTAACACAGATATTGCGACGCTATTGGATACTTAGTGTTCTATGCCTTTTCTTTCCAAATCGAGTAACGTTTATATGGAAACGACAGGATTTTCTATGGGATACGAATATCTCATTTCCGAAGCACTATTCCTTTTTTACAGCTGCCCTCGCTCCCTCACATTGACGAATTAACACAGATATTGCGGCGCCATGAAATACTATGGGTTCTATAACGTCTCCTTCTAAATCGAGGAACGTTTCTATTGAAAGGAAAGAATTTTCTTTTGCGATACGAATTTCTCCATTCCGATGCACTATTCCTTCTTTACTGCACCCTCCGCTCCCTCACATTGACGAATTAACAATGATATTGCGTTTCTATTAAATACTATGGGTTCTATGAGATCTCCTTCCAAATCGAGTAGCGTTTAGTTGGGAACGACAGGATTTTCTTATGGAATGCAACTATCTCCTTTCCGATGCACTATTCCTTCTTTACTGCATCCCTCGCTCACTCACATTGACTAATAAGCACAGAAATTACGTCGCTATGAAATACTATGGGTTCTATGACTTCTCCTTCTAAAGCGAGTATCTTTTCTATAGAAACGACAGGATTTTCTTTTGGGATACGACAACCTCTTTACCGATGCGCTATTTCTTCTTTACTGAATCCCTCGCTCCCTCACATTGACGAATTAACACAGAAATTGCGTCGCTGTGGAATACTATGTGTTCCATACTTCTCCTTCTGAATTGAGTAACGTTTCTATACGACAGGATTTTCCTTTGGGATACGAGTAACTCCTTTCCGATGCAGTAATCCTTCTTTACTGCAACCCTCGCTCCCTCACATTGACGAGTTAAAACAGAAATTGCGTCGCTATGAAATACTCTGGGTTCCATGACATCTCATTCTAAATCGAGTAACGTTTCTATGGAAACGACAGGATTTTCTTTGGTTTACGAGTATCTCCTTTCCGATGCCCTATTCCTTCTTTACTGCATCCCTCGCTCCCTCACATTGACGAATTAACACCGAAATTGCGTCGCTATGAAATACTATGGGTTCTATGACTTCTCCTTCTAAATCGAGTAACGTATCTATGGAAAAGACAGGATTTTCTTTCGGGATACGGTTTTCTTCTTTCCGATGCAATATTCCTTGTTTACTGCATCCCTCGCTCTCTCACATTGACGAATTAACACAGAATATGCGTCGCTATGAAATACTATCGGTTCTATGACTTCTCCTTCTAAATCGAGTAACGTATTTATTGAAATGACAGGATTTTATTTTATGTTACGAGTATCTCCTTTCTGATGCACTATTCCTTCTTAACTGTATCCCTCGCTCCCTCACATTGACGAATTACCACAGAAATTGCGTGGCTATGAAATACTATGGGTTCTAAGACTTCTCCTTCTAAATCGAGTAACGTTTCTATGGGAACGACAGGATTTTCTTTTGGGATACGAGTAACTCCTTTAATATCAACTATTCCATCTGTACTGCATCACACTCTCCCTCACATTGACGAATTAACACAGAAATGGTGTCGCTATGAAATACAAGCGTTCAATGACTTCTCCTCAATCGAGTAACTTTACTATGGAAACGATAGAATTTTCTTTTAGGATACGACTCTCTCCTTTCCGATGCACTATTCCTTCTGTACTGCATCACTCGCTCCATCACATTGGCGAATTAACAGAGATATTGCAGCCCTCTGAAATACTATGTGTTTTATGTCTTCTCCCTCTAAATCGAGTACCGTTTCTATTTAAACGACAGGATTTTCTTTTGGGATACGAGTATCTCCATTCCGATGCACTTTTCCTTCTTTACTGCATCCCTCTCTCCCTCACATTGACGAATTAACACAGTATTACGTCTCTATGAAATACTGTGGGTTCTATGACTTCTCTTTCTAAATCGAGTAACGTTTCTATTGAAACGACAGGATTTTCTTTTGGGATACGACTATCTCTTTACCGATGGACTATTCCTTCTTTACCACATCCCTCGCTCCCTTACATTGACGAATTAACACAGAAATTGCGTCGCCATGAAATACTATGGGTTCTATAACATCTCCTTCTAAATCGAGGAATGTTTCTATTGAAACGAAAGATTTTTTTTTTTTTTGCGATACGAATTTCTCCTTTCCGATGAACTATTCCTTCTTTACTGCACCCTCCGCTCCCTCATATTGACGATTTAACAATGAAATTGCGTCGCTATGGAATGCTATGGGTTCTATGACTTCTCCTTCAGAATCGAGTAACGTTTCTATGGAAACAACAGGATTTTCTTTTGGGATACGAGTATCTCCCGTCCGATGCACTATTCCTTCTTTACAGCATCCCTTGGTCCCTCACCTTGACGAATAAGCACAGAAATCGCGTCGCTATGAAATACTATGGGTTCTGTGGCTTCTCCTTCTAAATCCAGTAACGTCTCTAAGGAAACGACAGGATTTTCTTTTGGTATACGAGTATCTGCTTTCCGATGAACTATTCTTTCGTTACTGCATCCCTCGCTCCCTCATTTTGACCAATTAGCACAGAAATTACGTCGCTATGAAATACTATGGATTCTATGACTTCTCCTTCTAAATCGAGTAACGTTTCCATTGAAACGACAGGAATTTCTTTTGGGATACGAGTATCTCCTTTCCGATGCACTATTCCTTATTTAATGAATCCCTCGCTCCCTCACATCGACGAATTAACAATGACATTGCGTCGCTATGAAATAGTATGGGTTCTATGACTTTTTCTAAATCGAATGACGTTTCTATGGAAACGACAGTAATTTGTTTTTGGATACAATTATCTCCTTTCTGATGCACTATTCCTTCTTTACTGCATCCCTCGTTCCCTCACATTGCCGAATAAGCATAGAAATTGCGTCGCTATGAAATACTATGGATTCTATGAATTCTCCTTCTAAATGGAGTATCGTTTCTATGGAGACGACAGGATTTTCTTTTGGGATAAAAGTATCTCCTTTCCGATGCACTATTCCTTCTTTAGTGTGTCCCTCGCTCCATCATATTGACAAATTAACACAGAAATTGCGTCGCTATGAAATACTATTGTTTCTAACACTTCTCCTTCTAAATCGAGTAACGTTTCCATTGAAGCGACAGGATTTTCTTTTGGGATACGAGTATCTCCTTTCCGATGCACTATTCCTTATTTACTACATCCCTCGCTCCCTCACATTGACGAATTAACAATGACATTGCGTTGCTATGAAATACTATGGGTTCTATGGCTTTTTCTAAATCGAATGACGTTTCTATGGAAACGACAGTATTTTCTTTTTGGATCCGAGTATCTCCTTTCTGATGCACAATTCCTTCTTTACTGCTTCCCTCGTTCCCTCACATTGACGAATTAACACAGAAATGGCGTCGCTATGAAATACTATGTGATCTATGACCTCTACTCCTAAATCGAGTAACGCTTCTATGGAAACGGCAGGATTTTCTTTCGGGATACGGTTATCTCCCTTCCGATGCAATATTCGTTCTTTACTGCATCCCTCGCTCCCTCACATTGGCGAATTAACACAGAAATTGCGTCGCTATGAAATACTATGTGATCTATGACTTCTCCTTCTAAATCGAGTAACGTTTCTATGGAAACAACAGGATTATCTTTTGGGACACGAGTATCTCCTTTCCTAAGCACTATTCCTGCTTAACAGCATCCCACTCGCCCTCACATTGACGAATTAACACAGAAATTGGGTCGCTATGACATACTATGGATTCTATGAATTCTACTTCTAAGTCGAGTAACGTTTCTATGGAAGCGACAGGATTTTCTTTTGGGATACGAGTATCTCCTTTCCGATGCACTATTCCTTCTGTACTGTCTCCCTCTGTCTCTCACATTGACGAATTAACACAAAAATTGCGTCTCTATGAATTACTATGGGTTCTATGACTTCTCCTTCTAAATCGAGTAACGTTTCTATGGAAACGACAGGATATTCTTTTGGGATACGAGTATGTCCTTTCCGATGCACTATTCCTTCTTTACTGCATCCCTCGTTCCCCCACATTGACGAATTAGCACACAAATTGCGTCGCTATGAAATACTATGTGTTCTATAAACTCTACTTATAAATCGAGTAGCGTTTCTATGGAAACTACAGGATTTTTTTTTGGGATACGAGTTTCTGCTTCCCGATGCACTATTTCTTCTTTACTGCATCCCTCGCTCCCTCACATAAACGAATTAACACAGAAATTGCGTAGCTATGAATTACAATGGGTTCTATGACTTCTCCTTCTAAGTCGAGTAACGTTTCTATGGAAACGACAGGATTTCCTTTTGGGAATCGAGTATCTCCTTTCCGATGCACTATTACTTCATTACTGCATCCCTCGCTCCCTCTCATTGACGATTTAACACAGAAATGGCGTCGCTATGAAATTCTATGTGTTCCATGACTTCTCCTTCTAAATAGAGTAACGTTTCTACGGAAACGACAGGATTTACTTTCGGGATATGGTTAACTTCTTTCCGATGCAGAATTCCTTCTTTATAGCATCCGTCGCTGCCTCACATTGACAAATTAACACAAAAATTGCGTCGCTATGAAATACTATGGGTTCTATGACTTCTCCTTCTAAATCGACTAACGTTTCTATTGAAACGACAGGATTTTCCTTTGGGATACGAGTATCTCCTCTCCCGATGCACTATTCCTTCTTTATTGCATCCCTCGCTTCCTCATATTGACAAATTAACACAGAAATTGCGTGGCTATGGAGAACTGTGTGTTCTAAGGCTTCTCCTGCTAAATCGAGTAACGTTTCTATGGAAACGACAGTATTTTCTTTTGGTATACGAGTATCTCCTTTCCGATGCACAATTCCATGTTTACTGCATCCCTCGCTCCCTCACATTGACGAATAATCACAGAAATTGCGTCGCTATGGAATTCTATGGGTTCAATGACTTCTCCTTCTAAATCGAGTAACGTTTCTATGGATACGTCATGATTTTCTTTCGGGTACGGTTATTTTCTTTCCGATGCAATATTCCCTCTTTCCTGCATTCCGCGCTCCCTCACATTGACTAATTAACACAGAAATGGCGTCGCGATGGAATACTATGGGTTCCATGACTTCTCCTTCTGAATCGAGTAACGTGCCTATGGAAACGACAGAATTTTCTTTCGGGATACGGTTATCTTTTTTCCGGTGCAATAGTATTTCTTTACTGCATCCCCCGCTCCCTCACATTGAATAATTAACACAGAAATTACGTCGCTATGAAATACTATGGGTTCTATGATTTCTCCATTTAAATCGAGTAACGTTTCTATTGAAACGACAGGATTTTCTTTTTGATACGACTATCTCCTTTCCGATTAAATCTTCCTTCTTTACTGCATCCCTTGTTCCCTCACATTGACGAATTAACACAGAAATTGCGTTGCTATGAAATACTATGGGTTCTATGACTTCCCTTCTAAATCGAGTAATGTTTCTATGGAAACGACAGGATTTTCTTTTGGTATACGATTATCTCCTTTCCGATGCACTATTCCTTCTTTACTGCATCCCTCGCTCCCTCCCATTGACGAATTATCACAGAAATTGCGTCGCTATGAATTACTATGCGTTCTATGACTTCTCCTTCTAAATCGAGTAACGTATCTATTAAAACGACAGGATTTTCTTTTGGGATACGAGTATCTCCTTTCCGATGCACTAATCCTTCTTTACTGTATCCCTCGCTCGCTCACATTGTCGAATTAACACAGAAATTGCGTGGCTATGAAATACTATGGGTTCTAAGACTTCTCCTTCTAAATCGAGTAACGTTTCTATGGATACGACAGGACTTTCTTTTGGTATAGGGGTATCTCCCTTCCGATGCACTATTCCTTCTGTACTGCATCCCTCTCTCCCTCACATTGACGAATTAACACAGTAATTGCGTCTCTATTAAATACTGTGGGTTCTATGCCTTCTCCTTCTAAATCGAGATACGTTTCTATTGAAACGACAGGAGTTTCTTTTGGGATACGAGTATCTCCTTTCCGATGCATTATTCCTTCTCTTCTGCAAACCTGGCTCCCTCACATTGACGAATTAACACAGATATTGCGACGCAATTGGATACTTAGTGTTCTATGACTTCTCGTTCTAAATCGAGTAACGTTTATATTGAAACGACAGGATTTTCTTTGGGATACGAATATCTCCTTTCCGAAGCACTATTCCTTCTTTACAGCATCCCTCGCTCCCTCACATTGACGAATTAACACAGATATTGCGTCGCCATTAAATACTATGGGTTCTATAAGTTCTCCTTCTAAATCGAGGAACGTTTCTATGGAAACCACAAGATTTTCTTTTGGGATAGGAGTATCTCCTTTCCGATGCACTATTCCTTCTTTACTGTATCCCTCGCTCCCTCACATTGACGAATTAACACAGAAATTGCGTCGCCATGAAATACTATGGGTTCTATAACTTCTCCTTCTAAATCGAGGAACGTTTCTATTTACAATGAAATTGCGTCGCTAAGAAATACAATGCGTTCTATGACTTCTCCTTCTAAATCGAGTAACGTTTAGTTGGGAACGACAGGATTTTCTTTTGGGATGCAAATATCTCCTTTCCGATGCACTATTCCTTCTTTACTGCATCCCTCGCTCCCTCACTTTGACGAATAAGCACAGAAATTGCGTCGCTATGAAATACTATGGGTTCTATGACTTGTCCATCTAAAGCGAGTATCGTTTCTATACAAAAGGACATGATTTTCTTTTGGGATACGAGTATCTCCTTATTGATGCGCCATTCCTTCTTTACTGCATCCCTCGCTCCCTCACATTGACGAATAAGCACAGACATTGCGTCGCTATGAAATATTATGTGTTGTATGGCTTCTCCTTCTAAATCGAGTAACGTTTCTATGGAAATGATAGGATTTTCTTTTGGGATACGTCTATCTCCTTTCCGATGCACTATTCCTTCTTTACTGCATCCCTCGCTCCCTCATATTGACGAATTAACGCAAAAATTGGGTCGCTATGAAATACTATGGGTTCTATGACTTCTCGTTCTAAATCGAGTAACGTTTGTATGGAAACGACAGGATTTGCAATTGGGATTCGAGTATCTCCTTTCCCACGCTATATTCCTTCTTTACTGCATCCCTAGCTCCTTCACATTGACGATTTAACACAGAAATTGCGTCGCTATGGAATACTATGGGTTCTATGACTTCTCCGTCTAAACTGAGTAACCTTTCTATGGAAACGACAGGATTTTCTTTTGGGATACGAGTATCTCCTTTCCGATGCACTAATCCTTCTTTACTGCAACCCTCGCCCCCTCACATTGACGAATTAACACAGAAATTGCGTCGCTATGAAATACTATGAGTTCTATGACTTCTCCTTCTAAATCGAGTAACGTATCTATTGAAACGACAGGACTTTCTTTTGGGATACGAGTATCTCCTTTCCGATGCACTATTCCTTCTTTACTGCAAACCTGGCTCCCTCACATTGACGAATTAACACAGATATTGCGACGCTATTGGATACTTAGTGTTCTATGCCTTTTCTTTCCAAATCGAGTAACGTTTATATGGAAACGACAGGATTTTCTATGGGATACGAATATCTCCTTTCCGAAGCACTATTCCTTTTTTACAGCTGCCCTCGCTCCCTCACATTGACGAATTAACACAGATATTGCGTCGCCATGAAATACTATGGGTTCTATAACGTCTCCTTCTAAATCGAGGAACGTTTCTATTGAAAGGAAAGAATTTTCTTTTGCGATACGAATTTCTCCATTCCGATGCACTATTCCTTCTTTACTGCACCCTCCGCTCCCTCACATTGACGAATTAACAATGATATTGCGTTTCTATGAAATACTATGGGTTCTATGAGATCTCCTTCCAAATCGAGTAACGTTTAGTTGGGAACGACAGGATTTTCTTATGGAATGCAACTATCTCCTTTCCGATGCACTATTCCTTCTTTACTGCATCCCTCGCTCACTCACATTGACGAATAAGCACAGATATTGCGTCGCTATGAAATACTATGGGTTCTATGACTTCTCCTTCTAAAGCGAGTATCTTTTCTATAGAAACGACAGGATTTTCTTTTGGGATACGACAATCTCTTTACCGATGCGCTATTTCTTCTTTACTGCATCCCTCGCTCCCTCACATTGACGAATTAACACAGAAATTGCGTCGCTTTGGAATACTATGTGTTCCATACTTCTCCTTCTGAATTGAGTAACGTTTCTATACGACAGGATTTTCCTTTGGGATACGAGTAACTCCTTTCCGATGCAGTAATCCTTCTTTACTGCAACCCTCGCTCCCTCACATTGACGACTTAAAACAGAAATTGCGTCGCTATGAAATACTCTGGGTTCCATGACATCTCATTCTAAACCGAGTAACGTATCTATGGAAAAGACAGGATTTTCTTTCGGGATACGGTTTTCTTCTTTCCGATGCAATATTCCTTGTTTACTGCATCCCTCGCTCTCTCACATTGACGAATTAACACAGAATTTGCGTCGCTATGAAATACTATCGGTTCTATGACTTCTCCTTCTAAATCGAGTAACGTATTTATTGAAATGACAGGATTTTATTTTATGTTACGAGTATCTCCTTTCTGATGCACTATTCCTTCTTAACTGTATCCCTCGCTCCCTCACATTGACGAATTACCACAGAAATTGCGTGGCTATGAAATACTATGGGTTCTAAGACTTCTCCTTCTAAATCGAGTAACGTTTCTATGGGAACGACAGGATTTTCTTTTGGGATACGAGTAACTCCTTTAATATCAACTATTCCATCTGTACTGCATCACACTCTCCCTCACATTGACGAATTAACACAGAAATGGTGTCGCTATGAAATACAAGCGTTCAATGACTTCTCCTCAATCGAGTAACTTTACTATGGAAACGATAGAATTTTCTTTTAGGATACGACTCTCTCCTTTCCGATGCACTATTCCTTCTGTACTGCATCACTCGCTCCATCACATTGGCGAATTAACAGAGATATTGCAGCCCTCTGAAATACTATGTGTTTTATGTCTTCTCCTTCTAAATCGAGTACCGTTTCTATTTAAACGACAGGATTTTCTTTTGGGATACGAGTATCTCCATTCCGATGCACTATTCCTTCTTTACAGCAAACCTGGCTCCCTCACATTAACGAATTAACACAGAAATTGCGACACTATGGGATACTTAGTGTTCTATGTCTTCTCCTTCTAAATATAGTAATGTTTCTATGAAAACGACAGGATTTTCTTTGAGATAAGGGTATCTTCTTTCCGAAGCACTATTCCTTCTTTACAGCATCCCTCGCTCCCTCACATTGACGAATTAACACAGAAATTGCGTCGCCATGAAATACTATGGGTTCTATAACTTCTCCTTCTAAATCGAGGAATGTTTCTATTGAAACGAAAGATTTTTTTTTTTTGCGATACGAATTTCTCCTTTCCGATGAACTATTCCTTCTTTACTGCACCCTCCGCTCCCTCATATTGACGAATTAACAATGAAATTGCGTCGCTATGGAATGCTATGGGTTCTATGACTTCTCCTTCAGAATCGAGTAACGTTTCTATGGAAACAACAGGATTTTCTTTTGGGATACGAGTATCTCCCGTCCGATGCACTATTCCTTCTTTACAGCATCCCTCAGTCCCTCACCTTGACGAATAAGCACAGAAATCGCGTCGCTATGAAATACTATGGGTTCTGTGGCTTCTCCTTCTAAATCCAGTAACGTCCCTAAGGAAATGACAGGATTTTCTTTTGGGATGCGAGTATCTCCTTTCCGATGCACTTTTCCCTCTTTACTGCATCCTTCGCTCCCTCACTTTGACGAATTAACACAGAAATTGCGTCACTTTGAAATACTATGGGTTCTATGATTTCTCCTTCTAAATCGAGTAACGTTTCTACGGAAACGGCAGGAATTTCTTTTGGGGAACGTGTAACTCCTTTCCGATGCCCTTTTCCTTCTTTACTGCATCCTTTGCTTCCTCACATTGACGAATTAACACAGAAACTGCGCCGCTATGAAGTACTATGGGGTATATGACTTCTCATTCTAAATCGAGTAACGTTTCCATGGAAACGACAGGATTTTCTTTTGGAATACGGGTATCTCCTTTCCGATGCACTATTCCTTCTTTACTGCATCCCCCTCTCCCTCACATTGACGAATTAATACAGAAATTACGTCGCTATGATATACTATGGGTTCTATGACCTCTCCTTCTAAATCGAGTAACGTTTCTATGGATACGACAGGATTTTTTTTTGGTATACGAGTATCTCCTTTCCGATGCACTATTCCTTCTTTTCTGCATCCCTCGCTCCCTCACATTGACTAATTAACACAGAAATTGCGTCTTCTTGAAATACCATGCGTTCTATAACTTCTCCTTCTAAATGGAGTAACGTTAAGTTGGGAACGACAGGGTTTTCTTTTGGGATGCAACTATCTCCTATCTGATGCACTATTCCTTCTTTACTGCATCCCTCGCTCCATCACATTGACGAATAAGCACAGTAATTGCGTCGCTATGAAATACTATGGGTTCTATGTCTTCCCCTTCTAAATCGAGTAACGTTTCGATTTAAATGACAGGATTTTCTTCTTGGGATACGACGATCCTCTTTCCGATGAACTATTCCTTCTTTACTGCATCCCTCGCTCCCTCACATTGACGAATTAACACAGAAACTGCGTCGCTATGTAATACTATGGGTTTCATGTGCTCTCCTTCTAAATCGAGTAACGTTTCCGCAGAAACGACAGGATTTTTTTTTTCGATACGAGTATCTCCTTTCCGATGCAGTATTCCTTCTATACTGCATACCTTGCTCCATCACATTGACGACTTAATACAGAAATTACGTCGCTATGAAATACTATGGGTTCTATGACCTCACTTCTAAATCGAGTAACGTTTCTATGGGACCGACAGGATTTTCGTTTGGGATACGAGTATCTCCTTATCGATGCATTAATCCTTCTCTACTGCATCCCTCTCCCCCTTACATTGACGAATTTCCACAGAACTAGCGTCGCTATAAATTACTATGGGTTCTATGACTTCTCTTTCTAAATCTTGCAACGTTTCTATGGGAGCGGCAGGTTTTTCTTTTGGGATACGTCTATCTACTTTCCGATGCACTATTCCTTCTTTCATGCATCCCTCGCTCCGTCACATTGACGATTTAACACAGAAATTGCGTCGCTATGGTATACTATGATTCCTATGACTTCTCCTTCTAAATCGAGTAACGTTTCTATGGAAACGGCAGAATTTTCTTTTTGGATACGTGTATCTCCATTCCGATGCCCTTTTCCTTCTTTACTGCATCCCTCTCTCCCTCACATTGACGAATTAATACAGAAATTACGTCGCTATGAAATGCTATGGGTTCTTTGACCTCGGCTTCTAAATCGAGTAACGTTTCTATGGATACGACAGGATATATTTTTTGGTATACAAGTATCTCCTTCTCGATGCACTATTTCTTCTTTTCGGCATCCCTCGCTCCCTCACATTGACGAATTAACACAGAAATTGCGTCGCCTTGAAATACTTTGCGTTGTACAACTTCTCTTTCTAAATCGAGTAACGTTTAGTTGGGAACTACAGAATTTTCTTTTGGGATGCAACTATCTCCTTTCTGATGCACTATTCCTTTTTTACTGCATCCCTCGCTCCATCACATTGACGAATAAGCACAGTAATTGCGTCGCTATGAAATACTATGGGTTCTATGGCTTCTCCTTCTAAATCGAGTAACGTTTCAATGGAAATGACAGGATTTTCTTTTCGGATACGACTACCTCCTTTCCGATGCACTATTCCTTCTTTACTGCATCCCTCGCTCCCCCACATAGACGAATTAACACAGAAATTGCGTCGCTATGATATACGATGTGTTCTATGACTTTGCCTTCTAAATCGAGTAACGTTTAACTGGAAACTACAGGATTTTCTTTTGGGATACGAGTATCTCCTTTCCGATGCACTATTCCTTCTTTACTGCATCCCTGGCTCTCTCACATTGACCAATTAACACAGAAATTACGTCGCTATGAAATACTATGGGTTCTATGACTTCTCCTTCTAAATCGCGTAACGTTTCTATGGAAACAACAGGATTTTCTTTTTTGATACGAGTATCTCTTTTCCGATTCCCTTTTCCTTCTTTACTGCATCCCTCGACCCTCACATTGACGAATTATCACTGAAATTGCGTCGCTATGAAATACTATGGGTTTAATGACTTCTCCTTCTAAAGCGAGTAACGTTTCTATGGAAACGACAGGATTTTCTTTTGGGATACGAGTATCTCCTTTCCGACGCAACATTCCGTCTTTACTGCATCCCTCGCTCCCTCACATTGACGAATTAACAATGTAATAGCATCGCTATGAAATACTATGGGTTCTATAATTCCTCGTTCTTAATCGAGTAACGTTTCTATTAAAACGACAGGATTTTATTTTGGGATACGAGTAACTCCTTTCCGATGCACTATTCCTTCTTTACTGCATCCATCGTTCCCTCACATTGACGAATAAGCACAGAAATTGCGTCGCTATGAAATACAATGGGGTCTATGATTTCTCCTTCTAAATCGAGTAACGTTTCTATTGAAACGACAGGATTTTCTTTGGGGATACGAGTTTCTCCTTTCCGATGCACTATTCCCTCTTTACTGCATCCCTCGCTCCCTCACACTGACGAATTAATACAGAAATTACGTCGCAATAAAATACTATGGGTTCTATGACCTCTCCTTCTACATCGAGTAACGTTTCTATGGATACGACAGGAATTTTTTTGGGTATACGAGTATCTCCTTTCCTATGCACTATTACTTCTTTTCAGCAACCCTCGCTCCCTCACATTGACGAATTAACACAGGAATTGCGTCGCCTTGAAATCCAATGCGTTCTATAACTTCTCCTTCTAAATCGAGTAACGTTTAGTTGGGAACGACAGGATTTTCTTTTGGGATGCAACTATCTCCTCTCCGATGCACTATTCCTTCTTTACTGCACACCTCACTCCCTCACATTGACGTATAAGCACAGAAATTGCGTCGCTATGAAATACTATGAGTTCTATGGCTTCTCCTTCTAAATCGAGTAACTTTTCGATGGAAACGACAGGATTTTCTTTTGGGATTCGAGTATCTCTTTTCCGATGCACTACTCCTTCCTTACTGCATCCCTCGCTCCCTCACATTGACGAATTAACGCAGAAATTGCGTCGCTATGGATTACTATGTGCTCTATGACTTCACCTCCTAAATCGAGTAAAGTTTCCATGGATACGACAGGATTTTCATTTGGGATACGAGTATCTCCATTAAGATGCACTATTCCTTCTTTACTGCATCCATCGTTCCCTCACATTGACGAATAAGCACAGAAATTGCGTCGCTATGAAATACTGTGGGGTCTATGATTTCTCCTTCTAAATCGAGTAACGTTTCTATCGAAACGACAGATTTTTCTGTTGGTATACGAGTATGTCCTTTCCGATGCACTATTCCCTCTTTACTGCATCCCTAACTCCCTCACATTGACGAATTAACACAAAAATTACGTCGCAAAAAATACTATGTGTTCTATGACCTCTCCTTCTACATCGTGTGACGTTTCTATGGATACGACAGGATTTCTTTTGGTATACGAGTATCTCCTTTCCGATGCACTATTCCTTCTTTTCAGCAACCCTCTCTCCCTCACATTGACGAATTAACACAGGAATTGCGTCGCCTTGAAATACAATGCGTTCTATAACTTCTCCTTCTAAATCGAGTAACGTTTAGTTGGGAACGACAGGATTTTCTTTTGGGATACGAGTATCTCCATTCCGATGCACTATTGCTTCTTTACTGCATCCCTGGCTCCCTCACATTGACCAATTATCACAGAAATTACGTCGCTATGAAATACTATGGGTTCTATGACTTCTCCTTCTAAATCGCGTAACGTTTCTATGGAAACAACAGGTTTTTCTTTTTTGATACGAGTATCTCCTTTCCGATTCCCTTTTCCTTCTTTACTGCATCCCTCGCTCCCTCAAATTGACGAATTAACACAGAAATTGCGTCGCTTTGAAAAACTACGGGTTCTATGACTTCTCCTACTAAATCGAGTAACGTTTCAATGGAAATGACAGGATTTTCTTTTGGGATACGACTATCTCCTTTCCGATGCACTATTCCTTCTTTACTGCATCCCTCGCTCCCCCACATAGACGAATTAACACAGAAATTGCATCGCTATGAAAAACTGTGGGTTCTATGACTTTTCCTTCTAAAGCGAGTAACGCTTCTATGGGAACGACAGGATTTTCTTTTCGGATACGAGTATCTCCTTACCGATGCATTATTACTTCTATACTGCATTCCTGGCTCCCTTACATTGACGAATTAACACAGAAATTGCGTCGCTATGGAATACTATGATTTCTATGACTTCTCCTTCTAAATCGAGTAACGTTTCTATGAAAACGACAGGATTTTCCTTTGGAATACGAGTATCTCCTTTCCGACACACTATTCTTTCTTTACTGCATCCCTCGCTGCTTCACATTGACGAATTAGCACAGTAGTTGCGTCGCTATGCAATAGTGAGTGCTCTATGACTTCTCCTTTAAAATCGAGTAACGATTCTATATAAACGACAGAATTTTCTTTTGGTATACGAGTTACTCCTTTCCGATGCACTATTCCTTCTTTACTGCACCCCTCGCTCTCTCACATTGACGATTTAACACAGAAATTCCGTCGCTATTAAATACTATGGGTTCTATGACTTCTCCTTCTAAATCGAGTTACGTTTCCGCAGAAACGACAGGATTTTTTTTTTGGATACGAGTATCTCCTTTCCGATGCAGTATTCCTTCTTTACTGCATACCTCGCTCCATCACATTGACGACTTAATACAGAAATTACGTCGCTATGAAATACTATGGGTTCTATGACCTCTCCTTCTAAATCGAGTAACGTTTCTATGGGACCGACAGGATTTTCGTTTGGGATACGAGTATCTCCTTATCTATTCATTAATCCTTCTCTACTGCATCCCTGTCCCCCTTACATTGACGAATTTCCACAGAACTGGCGTCGCTATAAATTACTACGGGTTCTATGACTTCTCTTTCTAAATCTTGCATCGTTTCTGTGGGAGCGGCAGGTTTTTCTTTTGGGATACGTCTATCTCCTTTCCGATGCACTATTCCTTCTTTCATGCATCCTTCGCTCCCTCACATTGACGATTTAACACAGAAATTGCGTCGCTATGGTATACTATGATTCCTATGACTTCTCCTTCTAAATCGAGTAACGTTTCTATGGAAACGGTAGGATTTTCTTTTGGGATACGTGTATCTCCATTCCGATGCCCTTTTCCTTCTTTACTGCATCCCTCTCTCCCTCACATTGACGAATTAATACAGAAATTACGTCGCTATGAAATACTATGGGTTCTTTTACCTCGGCTTCTAAATCGAGTAACGTTTCTATGGATACGACAGGATATATTTTTTGGTATACAAGTATCTCCTTCTCGATGCACTATTTCTTCTTTTCGGCATCCCTCGCTCCCTCCCATTGACGAATTAACACAGAAATTGCGTCGCCTTGAAATACTATGCGTTCTACAACTTCTCTTTCTAAATCGAGTAACGTTTAGTTGGGAACTACAGGATTTTCTTTTGGGATACGACTATCTCCTTTCCGATGCACTATTCCTTCTTTACTGCATCCCTCGCTCCCCCACATAGACGAATTAACACAGAAATTGCGTCGCTATGATATACGATGTGTTCTATGACTTTTCCTTCTAAATCGAGTACCGTTTAACTGGAAACTACAGGATTTTCTTTTGGGATACGAGTATCTCCTTTCCGATGCACTATTCCTTCTTTACTGCATCCCTGGCTCTCTCACATTGACCAATTAACACAGAAATTACGTCGCTATGAAATACTATGGGTTCTATGACTTCTCCTGCTAAATCGCGTAACGTTTCTATGGAAACAACAGGATTTTCTTTTTTGATACGAGTATCTCCTTTCCGATTCCCTTTTCCTTCTTTACTGCATCCCTCGAACCACACATTGACGAATTAACACAGAAATTGCGTCGCTATGAAATACCATGGGTTTAATGACTTCTCCTTCTAAAGCGAGTAACGTTTCTATGGAAACGACAGGATTATCTTTTGGGATACGAGTATCTCCTTTCCGACGCAACATTCCGTCTTTACTGCATCCCTCGCTCCCTCACATTGACGAATTAACAATGTAATAGCGTCGCTATGAAATACTATGGGTTCTATAATTCCTCGTTCTTAATCGAGTAACGTTTCTATTATAACGACAGGATTTTATTTTGGGATACGTGTAACTCCTTTCCGATGCACTATTCCTACTTTACTGCATCCATCGTTCCCTCACATTGACGAATAAGCACAGAAATTGCGTCGCTATGAAATACTATGGGGTCTATGATTTCTCCTTCTAAATCGATTAACTTTTCTATGGAAACGACTGGATTTTCTTTTGGGATTCGAGTATCTCTTTTCCGATGCACTACTCCTTCCTTACTGCATCCCTCGCTCCCTCACATTGACGAATTAATGCAGAATTGCGTCGCTATGGATTACTATGTGCTCTATGACTTCACCTCCTAAATCGAGTAAAGTTTCAATGGAAACGACAGGATTTTCATTTGGGATACGAGTATCTCCATTAAGATGCACTATTCCTTCTTTACTGCATCCATCGTTCCCTCACATTGACGAATAAGCACAGAAATAGCGTCGCAATGAAATACTATGGGTTCTATGATTTCTGCTTCTAAATCGAGTAACGTTTCTATTGAAACGACAGGATTTTCTGTTGGTATACGAGTATCTCCTTCCCGATGCACTATTCCCTCTTTACTGCATCCCTAACTCCCTCACATTGACGAATTAACACAGAAATTGCGTCACTATGAGATACTGTGGGTTCTATAACATCTCCTTCTACATCGAGTAACGTTTCTATGGAAACTACAGGATTTTCTTTTGGTATACGAGTATCTCCTTTCCGATGCACTATTCCTTCTTTTCAGCAACCCTCTCTCCCTCACATTGACGAATTAACACAGGAATTGCGTCGCCTTGAAATACAATGCGTTCTATAACTTCTCCTTCTAAATCGAGTAACGTTTAGTTGGGAACGACAGGATTTCCTTTTGGAATGCAACTATCTCATCTCCGATGCACTATTGCTTCTTTACTGCACACCTCGCTCACTCACATTGACGAATAAGCACAGAATTTGCGTCGCTATGAAATACTATGGGTTCTATGACTTCTTCTTCTAAATCGCGTAACGTTTCTATGGAAACAACAGGTTTTTCTTTTTTGATACGAGTATCTCCTTTCAGATGCACTATTCATTCTTTACTGCATCCCTCGCTCCCTCACATTGACAAATTAACAGAAAAATTGCGTAGCTATGAAATACTATGGGTTCTATGACTTCTCCTTCTAAATCGAGTAACGTTTCTATGGAAACGACAGGAATTTCTTTTGGGATACGAGTATCTCCTTTCCGATGCCCTATTCCTTCCTTACTGCCGCCCTCGCTCCCTCACATTAACGAATTAACACAGAAATTGCTTTGCTATGATATACTATAAGTAATATGACTTCTCCTTTTAAATCGAGTAACGTTACCATGGAAACTACACTATTTTCTTCTGGTATAAGATAATCTCCTTTCCGATGCACTATTCCTTCTGTACTGCATCGCTCGCTACCTCACATTGATGAATTAATACAGAGATTACGTCGCTATGTAATGCAATGGGTTCTATGACCGCTCCTTCTAAATCGAGTAACGTCTCTATGGGAACGACAGGATTTTTTTTGGTATACGAGTATCTCCTTTCCGATGCACTATTCCTTCTTTACTGCATCCCTCGCTCCCTCACATTGACGAATTAACACAGAAATTGCGTCGCTATGAAATACTATGGGTTCTATGATTGGTTCAAATGGCTCTGAGCACTATGGGACTCAACTTCGGAGGTCATTAGTCCCCTAGAACGTAGGACTAGTTAAACCTAACTAACCTAAGGACATCACAAACATCCATGCCCGAAGCAGGAGTCGTACCTGCGACCGTAGCGGTCTTGCGGTTCCAGACTGCAGCGCCTTTAACCGCACGGTCACTTCCACCGGCTTGGGTTCTATGAATTCTCCTTCTAAAACGAGTAACGTTTCTATTTAAAAGACAGGATTTTCTTTTGGGATACGAGTATCTCCTTTCCGATGCCCTTTTCCTTCTTTACTGCATCCCTCGCTCCCTCACCTTGACGCATTAACACACAAATTGCGTCGCTATGAATTACTATGGGTTCTATGGAAATGGAAATGTCGTGTGGCTAGGGCCTCCCGTCGGGCAGACCGTTCGCCTGGTGCAGGTCTTTCGAGTTCTATGACCTCTGCTTCTACATCGAGTAGCGTCTCTATGGATACGACAGGATTATTTTATGGTATACGGGTATCTCCATTCCGATCCACTAGTCCTTCTTTCTGGAACCCTCGCTCCCTCACATTGACGAATTAACACAGGAATTGCGTCGCCTTGAAATACAATGCGTTCTATATCTTCTCCTTCTAAATCGAGTAACGCTTAGTCGGGAACGACAGGATTTTCTTTTGGGATGCAACTATCTCCTTTTCGATCCACTATTCCTTCTTTACTGCACCCCTCCCTCTCTCACATTGACGAATAAGCACAGAAATTGAGTCAATATGAAATACTATGGGTTCTATGACACCCTTTTCTAAAGGGAGTAACGTTTCTATGGAAACGACAGGATTTTCTTTTGGGGTACGTGTATATCCTTTCCGATGCCCTATTCCTTCTTTACTACCACCTTCGCTCCCTCACATTCACGAATTAACCCAGAAATTGCGTCGCTATGAAATACTATGCGTAATATGACTTCTCCATTTAAATCGAGTAACGTTTCCATGAAAACGAAACGATTTTCTTCTGGTATTGGAGTATCTCCTTTCCGATGCACTATTCCTTCTTTACTGCATCCCTCGCTCCCTCACATTGACGAATTAACACAGAAGTTGCGTCGCTATGGAATACTATGGATTTTATAACTCCTCCTTCTCAATCGAGTAACGTTACTATTAAACTGACAGGATTTTATTTTGGCATACGAGTAACTCCTTTCCGATGCTCTATTCCTTCTTTACTGCATCCCTCGCTCCCTCACATTGACGAATTAAAGCAAAAACTGCGTCGCTACGATATACTATGGGTTGTATGACTTCTCCTGCTCAATCGAGTAACGTATCCATGGAAACGACAGGAATTTCTTTAACGGAAACGAAGGTCTTCTTTCCGATGCACTATTCCTTCTTTACTGCATCCCTCGCTCCCTCACATTGACGAATTAACGCAGAAATTGCGTCGCTATGAAATACTATGGGTTCTATAACTCCTCCTTCTTAATCAAGTAACGTTTCTATTAAAACGACAGGATTTTATTTTGGGATACGAGTAACTCCTTTCCGATGCGCTATTCCTACTTTACTGCATCCCTCGCTCCCTGATATTGACGAATTAAGAATGGAATTGCGTCGCTATGAAATACTATGAGTTCTATGACTTCTCCTTCTAAATCGAGTAACGTTTCAATGGAAACGACAGGATTTTCTTTTTGGATACGAGTATCACTTTCTCAAAGCAATATTCCTTCCTTACTGCATCCCAGGCTCCCTCACATTGACGAATTAACACAGATATTGGGTCGCTATGATATTCTAGGGGTTCTATGGCTTCTCCTTCTAAATCGAATAACGTTTCTATGGGAACGAGAGGATTTTCTATTGGTAAACGAGTATCTCCTTTCCGATGCACTATTCCCATTTTACCTCATCGCTCGCTCCCTCACATTGATGAATTAACACAGAAATTGCGTCGCTATGAAATACTATGGGTTCTATACCTCCGCCTACTTAATCGAGTAACGTTTCTATTGAAACGACGGTATTTTATTTTGGTATACGAGTAACTCTTTTCCGATGCACTATTCCTTCTTTACTGCATCCCTCGCTCCCTCACATTGACGATATATCAATGGCAATGCGTCGCTATGAAATACTATGGGGTCTATGATTTCTCCTTCTAAATCGAGTAACGTTTCTATGGAGACGACAGGATTTTTTTTTGGGATACGAGTATCGCCTTTCCCATGCACTTTGCCTTCTTTACTGCATCCCTCGTTCCCTCACATTGACGAATAAGCACAGAAATTGCGTCGCTATGAAATACTATGGGTTCTACGAATTCTCCTTCTAAATCGAGTAATGTTTCTATGGAAACGTAAGGATATTCTTTAGGGTTACGAGTATCCCCTTTCCGATCCACTATTCCTTCTTTACTGCATCTCTCGCTCCCTCAAATTGACAAATTAACACAAAAATCGCGTCGTTATGAAATACTATTTGTTCTATGACATCCCCTTCTAAATCGAGTAACGTTTCTATGGAAACAACAGGATTTTCATTTGGGATACGAGAATCACCTTTCCTATGCACTATTCCTTCTTTACTGCATCCCTCGCTCCCTCACAATGACGAGTTAACACAGAAATTGCGTCGCTATGATGTACTAGGGGATCCAGGACTTCTCCTTCTAATTCGAGGAACGTTTCTAAGAAAACGAGAGGATTTTCGTTTGGTATACGAGTATCTCCTTTCCGATGCACTATTCCATCTTTACTGCATACCTCGCTCCCTCACATTGACGAATTAACACAGAAATTGCGTCGCTATGAAATACTATTCGTTCTATGACATCCCCTAATAAAACGAATAATTTTTCTATGGAAACAACAGGACTTTCTATCGGGATACGACTATCTCCATTCCGAATCACTATTCCTTTTTTACTGCATCCCTGGCTCCCTCACATTGACGAATTAACACAGATATTGGGACGCTATGGTATACTATGTGTTCTAAGACTTTTCCTTCTAAATCGAGTAACGTTTCAATGGAAACGACAGGATTTCCTTTTGGGATACGAGTATCTCCTTTCCGATGCACTATTCCTTCTTTACTGCATCCCTCGCTCCCTCACATTGACGAATTAACGCAAAAACTGCGTCGCTACGATATACTATGGGTTGTATGACTTCTCCTACTCAATCGAGTAACGTATCTATGGAACCGACAGGAATTTCTTTAACGGACACGAAGGTATTCTTTCCGATGCACTATTCCTTCTTTACTGCATCCCTCGCTCCCTCACATTGACGAATTAACGCAGAAATTGCGTCGCTATGAAATACTATGGGTTCTACAACTCCTCTTTCTTAATCAAGTAACGTTTCTATTAATACGACAGGATTTTATTTTGGGATACGAGTAACTCCTTTACGATGCGCTATTCCTACTTTACTGCATCCCTCGCTCCCTAATATTGACGAATTAACAATGGAATTGCGTCGCTATGAAATACTATGGGTTCTATGACTTCTCCTTCTAAATCGAGTAACGTTTCAATGGAAACGACAGGATTTTCTTTTTGGATACGAGTATCACTTTTTCAAAGCAATATTCCTTCCTTACTGCATCCCTGGCTCCCTCACATTGACGAATTAACACAGATATTGGGTCGCTATGATATACTAGGGGTTCTATGGCTTCTCCTCCTAAATCGAATAACGTTTCTATGGGAACGAGAGGATTTTCTATTGGTAAACGAGTGTCTCCTTTCCGATGCACTATTCCCATTTTACCTCATCGCTCGCTCCCTCTCATTGACGAATTAACACAGAAATTGTGTCGCTATGAGATACTATGGGTTCTATGACGTCTCCTTCTAAATCGAGTATCGTTTCTATGGAAACGACAGAATTTTCTTTTGGGATACGAGTATCTCCTTTCCGTTGCACTATTCCTTCTGTACTGCATCCATCGCTCGCTCACATTGGCGAATTAACAGAGAAATTGAGTAGCTATGAAATACTATGTTTTCTATGACTTCTCCTTCTAAATCGATTGACGTTCCCATTGAAACGACAGGATTTTCTTTTGGGATACGAGTATCTCCTTTCCGCTGCACTATTCCTTCTTTACTGCATCCCTCGATCCCTCACATTGACGAATTAACACAGAAAATTGGACGCTATGGAATACCATGTGTTCGATGACTTTTCCTTCTAAATCGAGTAACGTTTGTATGGAAACGACAGGATTTTCTTTTGGGTTACGAGTATCTCCTTTCCGTTGCACTATTCCTTCTGTACTGCATCCCTCGCTCCCTCACATTGACGATATATCAATGGCATTGCGTCGCTATGAAATACTATGGGCTCTATGACTTCTCCTTCTAAATCGAGTTACGTTTCTATGGAGACGAAGGATTTTTTTTTGGCATACGAGTATCGCCTTTCCAATGCACTTTGCCTTCTTTACTGCATCCCTCGTTCCCTCACATTGACGATTAAGCACAGAAATTGCGTCGCTATGAAATACTATGGGTTCTACGAATTCTCCTTCTAAATCGAGTAATGTTTCTATGGAAACGTAAGGAAATTCTTTAGGGTTACGAGTATCTCCTTTCCGATGCACTATTCCTTCTTTACTGCATCTCTCGCTCCCTCAAATTGACAAATTAACACAAAAATGGCGTTGCTATGAAATACTATTTGTTCTATGACATCCCCTTCTAAATCGAGTAACGTTTCTATGGAAACAACAGGATTTTCATTTGGGATACGAGAATCACCTTTCCGATGCACTATTCCTTCTTTACTGCATCCCTCGCTCCCTCACAATGACGAGTTAACACAGAAATTGCGTCGCTATGATGTACTAGGGGATCCAGGACTTCTCCTTCTAAATCGAGGAACGTTTCTAAGAAAACGAGAGGATTTTCTTTTGGTATACTAGTATCTCCTTTCCGATGCGCTATTCCATCTTTACTGCATACCTCGCTCCCTTACATTGACGAATTAACACAGAAATTGCGTCGCTATGAAATACTATTCGTTCTATGACATCCCCTTATAAAACAAATAATTTTTCTATGGAAACAACAGGACTGTCTATTGGGATACGACTATCTCCATTCCGAATCACTATTCCTTTTTTACTGCATCCCTGGCTCCCTCACATTGACGAATTAACACAGTTATTGGGACGCTATGGTATACTATGTGTTCTAAGACTTTTCCTTCTAAATCGAGTAACGTTTCAATGGAAACGACAGGATTTCCTTTTGGGATACGAGTATCTCCTTTCCGATGCACTATTCCTTATTTACTGCATCCGTCGCTCCGTCACATTGACGAATTAACACAGAAATTGCGTCGCTATGAAATACAATGGGTTCTGTAACTTCTCCTTCTATATCGAGTAACGTTTCTATGGAAACGACGGGATCTTCTTTTGGGATACTACTATCACCTTTCCGATGCACTATTCCTTCTTTCCTGCATCCCTCGCTCCCTCACAATGACGAATTACCGAAGAAATCTCGTCGCTATGAAATACTATGGGTTCTATGACTTCACCTTCTAAATCAAGTAACATTTCTATGGAAACGACAGGAATTTCTTTTGGGATATGAGTATTTCCTTTCCGATGCACTATTCCTTCATTACTGCATGTCTGTCTCCCTCACTTTGACGAATTAAAAGAGAAATTGCGTCGATATGGAATACTGTATGTCCCATGACTTCTCCCTCTAAATCGAGTAACGTTTCTATGGAAACGACAGGATTTTCTTTTGGTATACGAGTATCTCCTTTCCGATGCACTATTCCTTCTTTACTGCATCCCTGGCTCCCTCACATTGACGAATTAATACAGAAATTACGTCGCAATAAAATACTATGGGTTCTATGGCTCAAAAATGGTTCAAATGGCTCTGAGCACTATGGGACTCAACTGCTGTGGTCATAAGTCCCCTAGAACTTAGAACTACTTAAACCTAACTAACCTAAGGACAGCACACAACACCCAGCCATCACGAGGCAGAGAAAATCCCTGACCCCGCCGGGAATCGAACCCGGGAACCCGGGCGTGGGAAGCGAGAACGCTACCGCACGACCACGAGATGCGGGCAAGTTCTATGGCCTCTCCTTCTACATCGAGTGACGTTTCTATGGATACGACAGGATTTTTTTTTTTTTTTTTTTTTTTTTTTTTTTTTTGGTATACGAGTATCTCCTTTCCGATGCACTATTCCTTCTTTTCAGCAACCCTCTCTCCCTCACATTGACGAATTAACACAGGAATTGCGTCGCCTTGAAATACAATGCGTTCTATAACTTCTCCTTCTAAATCGAGTAACGTTTAGTTGGGAACGACAGGATTTTCTTTTGGGATGCAACTACCTCCTCTACGATGCACTATTCCTTCTTTACTGCACACCTCGCTCCCTCACATTGACGAATAAGCACAGAATTTGCGTCACTATGAAATACTATGAGTTCTATGGCTTCTCCTTCTAAATCGAGTAACGTTTCTATTTAAACGACAGGATTTTCTTTTGGGATTCGAGTATCTCCTTTCAGATGCACTATTCATTCTTTACTGCATCCCTCGCTCCCTCACATTGACAAATTAACACAAAAATTGCGTAGCTATGAAATACTATGGGTTCTATGACTTCTCCTTCTAAATCGAGTAATGTTTCTATGGAAACGACAGGAATTTCTTTTGGGATACGAGTATCTCCTTTCCGATGCCCTATTCCTTCATTACTGCCGCCCTCGCTCCCTCACATTGACGAATTAACACAGAAATTGCTTTGCTATGATATACTATAAGTAATATGACTTCTCCTTTTAAATCGAGTAACATTTCCATGGAAACTACATTATTTTCTTCTGGTATAAGATAATCTCCTTTCCGATGCACTATTCCTTCTGTACTGCATCGCTCGCTACCTCACATTGATGAATTAATACAGAAATTACGTCGCTATGTAATGCAATGGGTTCTATGACCGCTCCTTCTAAATCGAGTAACGTCTCTATGGGAACGACAGGATTTTTTTTGGTATACGAGTATCTCCTTTCCGATGCACTATTCCTTCTTTACTGCATCCCTCGCTCCCTCACATTGACGAATTAACACAGAAATTGCGTCGCTATGAAATACTATGTGTTCTATGATTGGTTCGAAAGGCTCTGAGCACTATGGGACTCAACTTCGGAGGTCATTTGTCCCCTGGAACTTAGAACTAGTTAAACCTAACTAACCTAAGGACATCGCAAACATCCATGCCCGAAGCAGGAGTCGAACCTGCGACCGTAGCGGTCTTGCGGTTCCAGACTGCAGCGCCTTTAACCGCACGGTCACTTCGGCCGGCTTGGGTTCTATGAATTCTCCTTCTAAAACGAGTAACGTTTCTATTTAAAAGACAGGATTTTCTTTTGGGATACGAGTATCTCCTTTCCGATGCCCTTTTCCTTCTTTACTGCAACCCTCGCTTCCTCACCTTGACGCATTAACACACAAATTGCGTCGCTATGAATTACTATGGGTTCTATGACCTCTGCTTCTACATCGAGTAACGTCTCTATGGATACGACAGGATTATTTTTTGGTATACGGGTATCTCCATTCCGATGCACTAGTCCTTCTTTCTGGAACCCTCGCTCCCTCACATTGACGAATTAACACAGGAATTGCGTCGCCTTGAAATACAATGCGTTCTATATCTTCTCCTTCTAAATTGAGTAACGCTTAGTCGGGAACGACAGGATTTTCTTTTGGGATGCCACTATCTCTTTTTCGATGCACTATTCCTTCTTTACTGCACTCCTCGCTCTCTCACATTGACGAATAAGCACAGAAATTGCGTCGCTATGAAATACTATGGGTTCTATGACACCGCTTTCTAAAGCGAGTAACGTTTCTATGGAAACGACAGGATTTTCTTTTGGGGTACGTTTATATCCCTTCCGATGCCCTATTCCTTGTTTACTACCACCTTCGCTCCCTCACATTCACGAATTAACACAGAAATTGCGTCGCTATGAAATACTATGCGTAATATGACTTCTCCTTTTAAATCGAGTAACGTTTCCATGAAAACGAAACGATTTTCTTCTGGTATTGGAGTATCTCTTTTCCGATGCACTATTCCTTCTTTACTGCATCCCTCGCTCCCTCACATTGACGAATTAACACAGAAGTTGCGTCGCTATGGAATACTATGGATTCTATAACTCCTCCTTCTCAATCGAGTAACGTTACTATTAAACTGACAGGATTTTATTTTGGGATACGAGTAACTCATTTCCGATGCTCTATTCCTTCTTTACTGCATCCCTCGCTCCCTCACATTGACGAATTAACGCAAAAACTGCGTCGCTATGATATACTATGGGTTGTATGACTTCTCCTGCTCAATCGAGTAACGTATCTGTGGAAACGACAGGAATTTCTTTAACGGACACGAAGGTCTTCTTTCCGATGCACTATTCCTTCTTTACTGCATCCCTCGCTCCCTCACATTGACGAATTAACGCAGAAATTGCGTCGCTATGAAATACTATGGGTTCTATAACTCCTCCTTCTTAATCAAGTAACGTTTCTATTAAAACGACAGAATTTTATTTTGGGATACGAGTAACTCCTTTCCGATGCGCTATTCCTACTTTACTGCATCCCTCGCTCCCTCATATTGACGAATTAACAATGGAATTGCGTCGCTAAGAAATACTATGGGTTCTATGACTTCTCCTTCTAAATCAAGTAACGTTTCAATGGAAACGACAGGATTTTCTTTTTGGATACAAGTATCTCTTTCTCAAAGCAATATTCCTTCCTTACTGCATCCCTGGCTCCCTCACATTGACGAATTAACACAGATATTGGGTCGCTATGATATACTAGGGGTTCTATGGCTTCTCCTTCTAAATCGAATAACGTTTCTATGGGAACGAGAGTATTTTCTATTGGTAAACGAGTATCTCCTTTCCGATGCACTATTCCCATTTTACCTCATCGCTCGCTCCCTCACATTGACGAATTAACATAGAAATTGCGTCGCTATGAAATACTATGGGTTCTATGACGTCTCCTTCTAAATCGAGTATCGTTTCTATGGAAACGACAGAATTTTCTTTTGGGATACGAGTATCTCCTTTCCGATGCACTATTCCTTCTGTACTGCATCCGTCGCTCGCTCACATTGGCGAATTAACAGAGAAATTGCGTCGCTATGAAATACTATGGGTTCTATGACTTCTCCTTCTAAATCGATTGACGTTCCCATTGAAACGACAGGATTTTCTTTTGGGTTACGAGTATATCCTTTCCGATGCACTATTCCTTATTTACTGCATCCCTGGCTCCCTCACGTTGACGAATTAGCACAGAAATTGGGACGCTATGGGATACTATGTGTACTAAGGCCTTTCCTTCTAAATTGACTAACGTTTCTATGGGAACGACAGGATTTTCTTATGGGATACGAGTATCTCCTTTCCGATGTCCTTTTCCTTCTTTACTGCAACCCTCGCTTCCTCACCTTGGCGCGTTAACACACAAATAGCGTCGCTATGATATACTATGGGTACTATGACCTCTGCTTCTACATCGAGTAACGTTCCTATGGATACGACAGGATTTTTTTTTTTGGTATACGAGTATCTCCTTTCCAATGCACTATTCCTTCTTTTCTGGAACCCTCGCTCCCTCACATTCACGAATTAACACAGAACTTGCGTCGCTATGAAATACTATGGGTAACATGACTTCTCCTTTTAAATCGAGTAACGTTTCCATGAAAACGAAACGATTTTCTTCTGGTATAGGAGTATCTCCTTTCCGATGCACTATTCCTTCTTTACTGCATCGCTCGCTACCTCACATTGATGAATTAATACAGAAATTACGTCGCTGTGTAATGCTATGCCTTCTATGACCTCTCCTTCTAAATGGAGTAACGTCTCTATGCGAACGACAGGATCTTTTTTTGGTATAGGAGTTTCTCCTTTCCGATGCACTATTCCTTCTTTACTGCATTCCTCGTTCCTCACATAGACGAATTAACAACGAAATAGCGTCGCTATGAAATATTATGGGTTCTATGACTTCTCCTTCTAAATCGAGTAACGTTTCTATGGAAACGACAGGATATTCTTTCGGGATACGAGTATCTCCTTTCCGATGCTCCATTCCATCTTTACTGCATCCCTCGCACCCTCACATTGACGAATTAACACAGAAGTTGCGTCGCTATGAAATACTATGGGGTCTATGATTTCTCCTTCTAAATCGAGTAACGTTTCTATTGAAGCGATAGGATTTTCTATTGGGATTCGAGTATCTCCTTTCCGACGCAACATTCCGTCTTTACTGCAACCCTCGCTCCCTCACATTGACGAATTAACAATGTAATAGCGTCGCTATGAAATACTATGGGTTCTATGACTTCTCCTTCTAAATCGAGTAACGTTTCAATGAAAACGACAGGATTTTCTTTTGGGATACGAATATCTCCATTTCGATGCACTATTCCATCTTTGCTGCATTCCTGGCTCCCTCACGTCGACGAATTAACACAGAAATTGGGACGCTATGGGATACTATGTGTTCTAAGGCTTTTCCTTCTAAATCGACTAACGTTTCTATGGAAACGACAGGATTTTTTTTGGGTACGAGTATCACCTTTCCGATGCACTATTCCTTCTTTACTGCACCCCACGCTCCCTCACAATGACGAGTTAACACAGAAATTGCGTCGCTATGATGTACTAGGGGATCCATGACTTGTCCTTCTAAATCGAGGAACGTCTCTATGGAAACGAGAGGATTTTCTTTTGGTATACGAGTATCTCCTTTCCGATGCACTAATCCTTCTTCACTGCATACCTCGCTCCCTCTCATTGACGAATTAACACAGAAATTGCGGCGCTTTGAACTTCTACTTGATCTATGACATCCCCTTCTAAAGCGAGTAACTTTTCTATGGAAACAACAGGATTTTCTATTGGGATACGACTATCTCCATTCCGATGCACTATTCCTTTTTTATTGCAACCCTCGCTCCCTCACATTGACGAATTAACGCAGAAATTGGGACGCTATGATATACTATGTGTTCTAAGAGTTTTCCTTCTAAAACGAGTAACGTTTCAATGGAAACGACAGGATTTTCTTTTGGGATACGAGTATCTCCTTTCCGATGCACTATTCCTTCTTTACTGCATCCCTCGCTCCCTCACAATGACGAATTAACACAGAAATTGCGTCGCTATGAAATACTATGGGTTCTACAACTCCTCCTTCTTAATCGAGTAACGTTTCTATGGAAACGACGGGATCTTCTTTTGGGATACGACTATCACGTTTCCGATGCACTATTCCTTCTTTACTGCATGTCTGTCTCCCTCACATTGACGAATTAGAAGAGAAATTGCGTCGATATGGAATACTGTATGTCCTATGACTTCTCTTTCTAAATCGAGTAACGTTTCTATGGAAACGACAGGATTGTCTTTTGGGATACGAGTATCTCCTTTCCGATGTCCTTTTCCTTCTTTACTGCAACCCTCGCTTCCTCACCTTGGCGCGTTAACACACAAATAGCGTCGCTATGAAACACTATGGGTACTATGACCTCTGCTTCTACATCGAGTAACGTTTCTATGGATACGACTGGATTTTTTTTTTTTTGGTATACGAGTATCTACTTTCCAATGCACTATTCCTTCTTTTCTGGAACCCTCGCTCCCTCACATTCACGAATTAACACAGAACTTGCGTCGCTATGAAATACTATGGGTAACATGACTTCTCCTTTTAAATCGAGTAACGCTTCCATGAAAACGAAACGATTTTCTTCTGGTATAGGAGTATCTCCTTTCCGATGCACTATTCCTTCTTTACTGCATCGCTCGCTACCTCACATTGATGAATTAATACAGAAATTACGTCGCTGTGTAATGCTATGCCTTCTATGACCTCTCCTTCTAAATGGAGTAACGTCTCTATGGGAACGACAGGATCTTTTTTTGGTATAGGAGTTTCTCCTTTCCGATGCACTATTCCTTCTTTACTGCATTCCTCGTCCCTCACATAGACGAATTAACAACGAAATAGCGTCGCTATGAAATATTATGGGTTCTATGACTTCTCTTTCTAAATCGAGTAACGTTTCTATGGAAACGACAGGATATTCTTTTGGGATACGAGTATCTCCTTTCCGATGCTCCATTCCCTCTTTACTGCATCCCTCGCACCCTCACATTGACGAATTAACACAGAAGTAGCGTCGCTATGAAATACTATGGGGTCTATCATTTCTCCTTCTAAATCGAGTAACGTTTCTATTGATGCGACAGGATTTTCTATTGGGATTCGAGAATCTCCTTTCCGATGCACTATTCCCTCTTTACTGCATCCCTAGCTCCCTCACATTGACGAATTAACAATGGAATTTGCGTCGCTATGAAATACTATGGGTTCCATAACTTCTCCTTCTAAATCGAGTATCGTTTCTATGGAAACGACCGGATTTTCTTTTGGGATACGAGTATCTCCTTTCCGACGCAACATTCCATCTTTACTGCATCCCTCGCTCCCTCACATTGACGAATTAACAATGTAATAGCGTCGCTATGAAATACTATGGGTTCTATGACTTCTCCTTCTAAATCGAGTAACGTTTCAACGAAAACGACAGGATTTTCTTTTGGGATACGAATATCTCCTTTTCGATGCACTATTCCATCTTTGCTGCATTCCTGGCTCCCTCACGTCGACGAATTAACACAGAAATTGGGACGCTATGGGATACTATGTGTTCTAAGGCTTTTCCTTCTAAATCGACTAACGTTTCTATGGAAACGACAGGATTTTTTTTTGGGATACGAGTATCACCTTTCCGATGCACTATTCCTTCTTTACTGCACCCCACGCTCCCTCACAATGACGAGTTAACACAGAAATTGCGTCGCTATGATGTACTAGGGGATCCATGACTTGTCCTTCTAAATCGAGGAACGTCTCTATGGAAACGAGAGGATTTTCTTTTGGTATACGAGTATCTCCTTTCCGATGCACTAATCCTTCTTCACTGCATACCTCGCTCCCTCTCATTGACGAATTAACACAGAAATTGCGTCGCTTTGAACTTCTACTTGATCTATGACATCCCCTTCTAACGCGAGTAACTTTTCTATGGAAACAACAGGATTTTCTATTGGGACGCGACTATCTCAATTCCGATGCACTATTCCTTTTTTACTGCAACCCTCGCTCCCTCACATTGACGAATTAACGCAGAAATTGGGACGCTATGGTATACTATGTGTTCTAAGAGTTTTCCTTCTAAATCAAGTAACGTTTCAATGGAAACGACAGGATTTGCTTTTGGGATACGAGTATCTCCTTTCCGATGCACTATTCCTTCTTTACTGCATCCCTCGCTCCCTCACAATAACGAATTAACACAGAAATTGCGTCGCTATGAAATACTATGGGTTCTACAACTCCTCCTTCTTAATCGAGTAACGTTTCTATTAAAACGACAGGATTTTATTTTGGGATACGAGTAACTCCTTTCCGATGCACTATTCCTTCTTTACTGCATCCCTCGCTCCCTCACATTGACGAATTAACAATGGAATTGCGTCGTTATGAAATACTATGGGTTCTATGACTTCTCCTTCTAAGTCGAGTAACGTTTCAATGGAAACGACAGGATTTTCTTTTGGGATACGAGTATGACCTTTCCGATGCACTATTCCTTCTTTACTGCATCCCTCGTTCCCTCACATTGACGAATAAGCACAGAAATTGTTCGCTATGAAATACTATGGGTTCTATGACTTCTCCTTCTAAATCGAGTAACGTTTCTATGGAAACGACAGGATTTTCTTTTGGGATACGAGTATCTCCTTTCCGATGCACTATTCCTTCTTTACTGCATGCCTGGCTCCCTCACACTGACGAATTAACACAGAAATTGGGACGCTATGGTATACTATGTGTACTAAGACTTTTCCTTCTAAATCGAGTAACGTTTCAATGGAAACGACAGGATTTCCTTTTGGGATACGAGTATCTCCTTTCCGATGCACTATTCCTTCTTTACTGCATCCCTCGCTCCGTCACATTGACGAATTAACACAGAAATTGCGTCGCTATGAAATACAATGGGTTCTGTAACTTCTCCTTCTATATCGAGTAACGTTTCTATGGAAACGACGGGATTTTCTTTTGGGATACGACTATCACCTTTCCGATGCACTATTCCTTCTTTACTGCATCCCTCGCTCCCTCACAATGACGAATTACCGCAGAAATCTCGTCGCTATGAAATACTATGGGTTCTATGACTTCACCTTCTAAATGAAGTAACATTTCTATGGAAACGACAGGAATTTCTTTTGGGATATGAGTATTTCCTTTCCGATGCACTATTCCTTCTTTACTGCATGTCTGTCTCCCTCACATTGACGAATTAAAAGAGAAATTGCGTCGATATGGAATACTGTATGTCCTATGACTTCTCCTTCTAAATCGAGTAACCTTTCTATGGAAATGACAGGATTTTCTTTTGGGATACGAGTATCTCCTTTCCGATGTCCTTTTCCTTCTTTACTGCAAGCCTCGCTTCCTCACCTTGACGCGTTAATACACAAATAGCGTCGCTATGAAATACTATGGGTACTATGACCTCTGCTTCTACATCGAGTAACGTTTCTATGGATACGACAGGATTTTTTTTTGGTATACGTGTATCTCCTTTCCGATGCACTATTCCTTCTTTTCTGGAACCCTCGCTCCCTCGCATAGTCGAATTAACACAGGAATTGCGTCGCCTTGAAATACAATACGTTCTATAACTTCTCTTTCTAATTCGAGTAACGTTTAGTCGGGAACGACAGGATTTTCTTTTGTTATACGTGTATTTCCTTTCCGATGCCCTATTCCTTCTTTACTACCACCCTCGCTTCCTCACATTCACGAATTAACACAGAACTTGCGTCGCTATGAAATACTATGGGTAACATGACTTCTCCTTTTAAATCGAGTAACGATTCCATGAAAACGAAACGATTTTCTTCTGGTATAGGAGTATCTTCTTTCCGATGCACTATTCCTTCTTTACTGCATCGCTCGCTACCTCACATTGATGAATTAATACAGAAATTACGTCGCTATGTAATGCTATGGCTTCTATGACCTCTCCTTCTAAATCGAGTAACGTCTCTATGTGAACGACATGATTTTTTTTTGGTATAGGAGTATCTCCTTTCCGATGCACTATTCCTTCTTTACTGCATTCCTCGCTCCCTCACATAGACGAATTAACAACGAAATAGCGTCGCTATGAAATATTATGGGTTCTATGACTTCTCCTTTTAAATCGAGTAACGTTACTATGGAAACGACAGGATTTTCTTTTGGGATACGAATATCTCCTTTTCGATGCACTATTCCTTCTTTGCTGCATCCCTGGCTCCCTCACGTCGACGAATTAACACAGAAATTGGGACGCTATGGGATACTATGTGTTCTAAGGCTTTTCCTTCTAAATCGACTAACGTTCCTATTTAAACGACAGGATTTTTTTTTTGGGATACGAGTATCACCTTTCCGATGCACTATTCCTTCTTTACTGCACCCCTCGCTCCCTCACAATGACGAGTTAACACAGAAATTGCGTCGCTATGATGTACTAGGGGATCCATGACTTGTCCTTCTAAATCGAGGAACGTTTCTAAGGAAACGAGAGGATTTTCTTTTGGTATACGAGTATCTCCTTTCCGATGCACTAATATATCTTCACTGCATACCTCGCTCCCTCTCATTGACGAATTAACACAGAAATTGCGTCGCTTTGAACTTCTCCTTGTTCTCTGACATCCCCTTCTAAAACGAGTAACTTTTCTATGGAAACAACAGGATTTTCTATTGGGATACGACTATCTCCATTCCGATGCACTATTCCTTTTTTACTGGAACCCTCGCTCCCTCACATTGACGAATTAACACAGAAATTGGGACACTATGGTATACTATGTGTTCTAAGAGTTTTCCTTCGAAATCGAGTAACGTGTCAATGGAGACGACAGGATTTTCTTTTGGGATACGAGTATCTCCTTTCCGATGCACTATTCCTTCTTTACTGCATCCCTCGCTCCCTCAAAATGTCGAATTAACACAGAAATTGCGTCGCTATGAAATACTATGGGTTCTACAACTCCTCTTTCATAATCGAGTAACGTTTCTATTAAAACGACAGGATTTTATTTTGGGATACGAGTAACTCCTTTCCGATGCACTATTCCTTCTTTACTGCATCCCTCGCTCCCTCACATTGACGAATTAACAATGGAATTGCGTCGCTATGAAATACTATGTGTTCTATGACTTCTCCTTGTAAATCAAGTAACGTTTCAATGGAAACAACAAGATTTTCTTTTGGGATACGAGTATGACCTTTCCGATGCACTATTCCTTCTTTACTGCATCCCTCGTTCCCTCACATTGACGAATAAGCACAGAAATTGTTCGCTATGAAATACTATGGGTTCTATGACTTCTCCTTCTAAATCGAGTAACGTTTCTATGGAAACGACAGGATTTTCTTTTGGGATACGAGTATCTCCTTTCCGATGCACTATTCCTTCTTTACTGCATCCCTCGCTCCCTCACAATGACGAATTAACACAGAAATTGCGTCGATACTGAATACTGTGTGTCCTATGACTTCTCCTTCTAAATCGAGTAACGTTTATATAGAAACTACAGGATTTTCTTTTGGGATACGTGTATCTCCTTTCCGATGCACAATTCCTTATTTACTGGACAACTCGCTCCCTCACATTGACGAATTAACACACAAATTGCGTCGCTATGAAATACTATGGGTCCTATGACCTCTCCTTCTACATCGAGTAACGTTTCTATGGATACGACAAGATTTTTTATGGTATACGAGTATCTCCTTTCCGATGCACTATTCCCCTCTTTCCTGGAACCCTCGCTCCCTCACATTGACAAATTAACACAGTAATTGCATCGCCTTGAAATACAATGCGTTCTATAACTTCTCCTTCTAATTCGAGTAACGTTTAGTTGGGAACGACAGGATTTTCTTTTGGGATGCAACTATCTCCTTTCCGATGCCCTATTCCTTCTTTACTGCCACCCTCGCTCCCTCACATTCACGAATTACAACTGAAATTGCATCGCTATGAAATACTATGGGTAATATGACTTCTCCTTTTAAATCGTGTAACGTTTCCATGGAAACGAAAGGATTTTTTTCTGGTATAAGAGTATCTCCTTCCCGATGCACTTTTCCTTCTTTACTGCATCGCTCGCTACCTCACATTGATGAATTAATACAGAAATTACGTCGCTGTGTAATGCTATGCCTTCTATGACCTCTCCTTCTAAATGGAGTAACGTCTCTATGGGAACGACAGGATCTTTTTTTGGTATAGGAGTTTCTCCTTTCCGATGCACTATTCCTTCTGTACTGCATTCCTCGTCCCTCACATAGACGAATTAACAACGAAATAGCGTCGCTATGAAATATTATGGGTTCTATGACTTCTCCTTCTAAATCGAGTAACGTTTCTATGGAAACGACAGGATATTCTTTTGGGATACGAGTATCTCCGCTCCGATGCACTATTCCCTCTTTACTGCATCCCAAGCTCCCTCACATTGACAAATTAACACAGAAATAGCGTGGCTATGAAATACTAGGGGTCTATAACATCTCCTTCGAAATCGAGTAACGTTTCTATGGAAACGACAGGATTTTCGTTTGGTATACGAGTATCTCCTTTCCGATGCACTATACCTTCTTTACTGCAGCCCTCGCTCCGTCACATTGACGAATTAACACAGAAATTGTGTCGCTATGAAATACTATGGGTTCTATAACTTCTCCTTCTATATCGTGTAACGTTTCTATGGAAACGACGGGATTTTTTTTGGGATACGAGTATCTCCTTTCCGATGCACTATTCCTTCTTTACTGCATCCCTCGCTCCCTCACATTGACGAATTAACACAGAAATTGCGTCGCTATGAAATACTATGGATTTTATATCTCCTCTTTCTCAATAGAGTAACGTTTCTATTGATCTGACAGGATTTTATTTTGGGATACGAGTAACTCCTTTCCGATGCTCTAATGCTTCTTTACTGCATCCCTCGCTCCCTCACATTGACGAATTAACGCAAAAACTGCGTCGCTATGATATACTATGGGTTGTATGACATCTCCTTCTCAATCGAGTAACGTATCTATGGAAACGACAGGAATTTCTTTTGGGACACGAAGGTCTCCGTTCCGATGCACTATTCCTTCTTTACTGCATCCCTCGCTCCCTCACATAGGCGAATTAACAACGAAATAGCGTCGCTATGAATTATTGTGTGTTCTATGACTTCTCCTTCTAGATCGAGTAACATTTCTATGGAAACGACAGGATTTTCTTTTGGTATACGAGTATGTCCTTTCCGATGCCCTATTCCTTCTTTACTGCTTCCCTCGCTCCCTCACATTGAGGAATTAACACAGAAATAGCGTCGCTATGAAATACTATGGGTTCTATGACTTCTCCTACTAAATCGAATAACGTTTCTATGGAAACGAGAGGATTTTCTATTGGTATACGAGTATCTCCCTTCCTATGCACTATTCCCTTTTTACCTCATCGCTCGCTCCCTCACATTGACGAATTAACACAGAAATTGCGTCGCTATGAGATACTATCGGTTCTATAACTTCTCCTTCTAAATAAAGTATCGTTTCTATGGAAACGACAGAATTTTCTTTTGGGATACGAGTATCTCCTTTCCGATGCACTATTCCTTCTGTACTGCATCCCTCGCTCGCTCACATTGGCGAATTAACAGAGAAAATTGCGTCGCTATGAAATACTACGGGTTCTATGACTTCTCCTTCTAAATCGATTAACGTCTCCATTGAAACGACAGGATTTTCTTTTGGGGTACGAGTATCTCCTTTCCGCTGCACTATTCCTTCTTTACTGCATCCCTCGATCCCTCACATTGACGAATTAACACACAAATGGCGTTGCTATGAAATACTATTGTTTCTATGACATCCCCACCTAAATCGAGTAACGTTAATATGGAAGCAACAGGGGTTTCTATTGGGATACGAGTATCTCCTTTCCGATGCACTACTCCATCTTTACTGCGTCCTCGCTCCCTCACATTGACGAATTAACACAGAAGTTGCGTCGCTATGAAATCCTAAGGGTTCTGTGATTCTCCTTCTAAATCGACTACGTTTCTATGGAAACGACTGAATTTTCTTTCCGGATTCGACTATCTCCTTTCCGATGCGCTATTCCTTCTGTACTGCATCCCTCGCTCCCTCACATTGGCGAATTAATATAGAAATTGCGTCGATATGAAATACTATGGGTTCTATAACTTCTCCATCTAAATCGAGTAACGTTTCTATGGAAACGTTAGGATTTTCTTTTGGGATACGAGTATCTCCTTTCCGATGCCCTATTAGTTCTTTACTGCATCCCTCGCTCCCTCACATTGACGAATTAGCACCGATATTGCGTCGCTATGAAATACAATGGGTACTATGACTTCTAATTCTAAATCGAGTAACGTTTCTATGGAAACGACAGGAATTTCTTTTGGGATATGAGTATTTCCTTTCCGATGCACTATTCCTTCTTTACTGCATGACTGTCTCCCTCACATTGACGAATTAAAAGAGAAATTGCGTCGATATGGAATACTGTATGTCCTATGACTTCTCCTTCTAAATCGAGTAACGTTTCTATGGAGACGACAGGATTTTCTTTTGGGATACGAGTATCTCCTTTCCGATTTCCTTTTCCTTCTTTACTGCAACCCTCGCTTCCTCACCTTGACGCGTTAACACACAAATAGCGTCGCTATGAAATAGTATGGGTACTATGACCTCTGCTTCTACATCGAGTAACGTTTCTGTGGATACGACAGGATTTTTTTTTGGTATACGAGTATCTCCTTTCCGATGCGCTATTCCTTCTTTTCTGGAACCCTCGCTCCCTCACATTGACGAATTAACACAGGAATTGCGTCGCCTTTAAATACAATACGTTCTATAATTTCTCTTACTAAATCGAGTAACGTTTAGTCGGGAACGACAGGATTTTCTTTTGGGATGCAACTATCTCCTTTCCGATGCACTATTCCTTCTTTACTGCATTCCTCGCTCCCTCACATAGACGAATTAACAACGATATAGCGTCGCTATGAAATATTATGGGTTCTATGACTTCTCCTTCTCAATCGAGTAACGTTTCTATGGAAACGACAGGATTTTCTTTTGGGATACGAGTATCTAATTTCCGATTCTCCATTCCCTCTTTACTGCATCCCTCGCACCCTCACATTGACGAATTAACAGAAAATGCGTCGCCATGGAATTATATGGGTTCTATGACTTCTCCTTCTAAATCGAGTAACGTTTCTATGGAAACGACAGAATTTTCTTTTGGGATACGACTATCTACTTTTCGATGCACTATTCCTTCTGTACTGCATCCCTCGCTCCCACACATGCGAATTAACACAGAAATTGCGTCGCTATGAAATACTGCGGGGTCTATGATTTTTCCTTCTAAATCGAGTAACGTTTCTATTGAAGCGACAGGATTTTCTATTGGGATTCGAGTATCTCCTTTCCGATGCACTATTCCCTCTTTACTGCATCCCTAGCTCCCTCACATTGACGAATTAACACAGAATTTGCGTCGCTATGAAATACTATGGGTTCTATAACTTCTCCTTCTAAATCGAGTAACGATCCTATGGAAACGAAAGGATTCTCTTTTGGGATACGAGTATCTCCTTTCCGACGCAACATTCCGTCTTTACTGCATCCCTCGCTCCCTCACATTGACGAATTAACAATGTAATAGCGTCGCTATGAAATACTATGGGTTCTATAATTCCTCGTTCTTAATCGAGTACCGTTTCTATTAAAACGACAGGATTTTATTTTGGGATACGAGTAACTCCTTTCCGATGCACTATTCCTTCTTTACTGCATCCCTCGCTCCCTCACATTGACGAATTAACAATGTAATTGCGTCGCTATGAAATACTATGGGTTCTATGACTTCTCCTTCTAAATCGAGTAACGTTTCAATGAAAAAGACAGGATTTTCTTTTGGAATACGAATATCTCCTTTTCGATGCACTATTCCTTCTTTGCTGCATCCCTGGCTCCCTCACGTCGACGAATTAACACAGAAATTGGGACGCTATGGGATACTATCTGTTAGAAGGCTTTTCCTTCTAAATCCACAAACGTTTCTATTGAAACAACAGGATTTCCTTTTGGGACACGAGTATCACCTTTCCGATGCACTATTCCATCTTTACTGCACCCCTCGTTCCCTCACAATGACGAGTTAACACAGAAATTGCGTCGCTATGAAATACTATGGGTTCTACAACGCCTCCTTCTTAATCGAGTAACGTTTCTACTAAAACGAAAGGATTTTATTTTGGGATACGAGTAACTCTTTTCCGATGCACTATTCTTCTTTACTGCACCGCTCGCTAATTCACATTGATGAATTAATACAAAAATTACGTCGCTATGTAATACTATGGGTTCTATGCCTTCTCCTTCTAAATCGAGTGACGTTTCTATGGAAACGACAGGATTTTCTTTTGGGATACGAGTATCTCCTTTCCGACGCACCATTCCGTCTTTACTGCATCCCTCGCTCCCTCATATTGACGAATTAACACAGAAATTGCGTCGCTATGAAATACTATGGATTTTATATCTCCTCTTACTTAATAGAGTAATGTTTCTATTGATCTGACAGGATTTTATTTTGGGATACGAGTAACTCCTTTCCGATGCTCTAATCCTACTTTACTGCATCCCTCGCTCCCTCACATTGACGAATTAACGCAAAAACTGCGTCGCTATGATATACTATGGGTTGTATGACTTCTCCTTCTCAATCGAGTAACGTATCTATGGAAACGACAGGAATTTCTTTTGGGACACGAAGGTCTCCGTTCCGATGCACTATACCTTCTTTACTGCATCCCTCGCTCCCTCACATAGGCGAATTAACAACGAAATAGCGTCGCTATGAATTATTGTGGGTTCTATGACTTCTCCTTCTAGATCGAGTGACATTTCTATGGAAACGACAGGATTTTCTTTTGGTATACGAGTATGTCCTTTCCGATGCCCTATTCCTTCTTTACTGCTTCCCTCGCTCCCTAACATTGACGAATTAACACAGAAATAGCGTCGCTATGAAATACTATGGGTTCTATGACTTCTCCTACTAAATCGAATAACGTTTCTATGGAAACGAGAGGATTTTCTATTGGTATACGAGTATCTCCCTTCCTATGCACTATTCCCTTTTTACCTCATCGCTCGCTCCCTCACATTGACGAATTAACACAGATATTGCGTTGCTATGAAATACTATGGGTTCTATCACTTCTCCTTCTAAATAGAGTATCGTTTCTATGGAAACGACAGAATTTTCTTTTGGGATACGAGTATCTCCTTTCCGATGCTCTATTCCTTCTGTATTGCATCCCTCGCTCGCTCACATTGGCGAATTAACAGAGAAATTGCGTCCCTATGAAATACTACGGGTTCTATGACTTCTCCTTCTAAATCGATTAACGTCTCCATTGAAACGACAGGATTTTCTTTTGGGATACGAGAATCTCCTTTCCGCTGCACTATTCCTTCTTTACAGCATCCCTCGATCCCACACATTGACGAATTAAAACAGAAATGGCGTTGCTAGGAAATACTATTGTTTCTATGACATCCCCACCTAAATCGAGTAACGTTACTATGGAAGCAACAGGGGTTTCTATTGGGATACGAGTATCCCCTTTCCGATGCACTACTCCATCTTTACTGCTTCCTCGCTCCCTCACATTGACGTATTAACACAGAAATTGCGTCGCTATGATGTACTAGGGCATCCATGACATCTCCTTCTAAATCGAGTAACGGTCCCATTCAATCGACAGGATTTCCCTTTGGGGTACGAGTATCTCCTTTCCGATGCTGTATTCCTTCTGTACTGCATCCCTCGCTCCCTCACATTGACGAATTAACACAGAAATTGCGTCGCTATGATATACTACGGGTCCTATGACTTCTCCTTCTAAATCGAATAACGTTTCTGTGGAAACGTCAGGATTTTCTTTTGGGATACGACTATCTCCTTTCCGTTGCACTATTCCTTCTTTACTGCATCCCTCGCTCCCCCACATTGACGAATTAACACAGACATTGCGTTGCTATGAAATACTAGGAGTTCTATGACTTCTCCTTCTAAATCGAGTAACGTTTCTATGGACACGGCTGTATTTTCTTTTGGGATACCAGTATCTCCTGTCCGATGCACTATTCCTTTTTTACTGCATCCCTCGCTCCCTCACATTGTCGAATTAACATTGAAATTGCGTCGCTATGAAATACTATTGGTTCTATGACATCTCCAGCTATATCGAGTAACGTTTCTATGGAAACAGGAATTTCTTTTGGGATACGAGTATCTCCTTTCCGATGCACTATTCCTCCTTTACTGCATCCCTCGCACCTTCACATTGACGAATTAACACAGAAATTGCGTCGCTTGAAATACTAGGCGTTTATGACGTCTCCTTCTAAATCGAGTAACGTTTCTATGAAAACAACAGGATTTTCTTTTGCAATATGAATATCTCCTTTCCGATGCACTATTCCTTTTTTACTGCATTCCTCGCTCCCTCAC